>NW_028085682.1:0-1064 GCF_014824575.4 Sturnira hondurensis | reverse complement strand
GGGGTGGCTACTGTCCTTATGCCTATTAAGGGTCATCACCAGCAAATTTAGATACACAAACCCTGCAAAGGTGCAGAAGATCAAGAATTGCAGAGAGCAGCCACAAAAGGGAATTAAGTTCTTGACAAAGATACTTACCTGTGCTTTGGGTCAGCTGCTGCTGTGTAGTGGAAGTCACTGAAAGAGAGGTGGGTGAGAGAAAAATACATTGGCCTGTGAGCCCAGAACCAGGCCAAAAGAAAAAGAGCGTTACTAGCATCTCAGGAATTGTCCCCACATCCATCACACATTGATGCCCAGTATGCTGGATCAGTTGTATGTTTCTGAGGTATACAGTAATCAAGTCATATAATATTTTACACGTCTTCCTCTGGCTTGTTTCACTCTATATTCGTAAAATTTCTCTGTGCTGTTGTATGTGGAAGTAGTTTATTCATCTTCATTGCTGTGTAGTTTTCCAATGTACAAACTTATTATGAAGTAATTTGCCAAATCTAGACCATGGGTCATTAAACTATAGCACACACAGTTTTATTAAAGCTGGGATGCAGCATTTCTTTATATATTGTTGATGTTCTCTTTTATGAAACAAAAGCAAATCTCAGTGGTTTTGGAAAAATTTTAAATGCCACAAATCTATAAAAAATTCACTACTTATCACTTTAAGGAAAAGTTTGTCAACTCCTGATTTATTGTGTTGTGAAAAACTGAGTTGCTTTCACTTTTATACTGCTGTAAATAATTCAATGGTGTATATTTTGTACATGGGTTGGGGTGAACATATTCATTGGTTTCTCTTGAGTACAATTCTGAGATTGTTATTTGGGTCATAGACTATATATACGATTAACATTGATAAAGTGCTTCAAATGGCTTAGGCAGTCTTCTCAAACTTCACTTAGTTAGTCATGTAATAATCAATGACACAGGTACTATATCCTCCCCATTTCACAGATAGTTAACAGAGGCATAGAAAAAAATAAGTTACTTATTCAAAGTGCCACTGGGTAGATGGGTAGAGAGCTGGGTAGCTCGGTAGCTGCCATATGAATCAAGGGAATCTG
>NW_028085681.1:0-794 GCF_014824575.4 Sturnira hondurensis | reverse complement strand
TCTTTGAGGTGAGTGGTGTGAAACGCCTGTGTACAAACTACTCTCTTTTCAAACTATAGATGTGGCATTTCCATTCCCCTATCTAAATAATACTATGAAAGTGTGAAAAGCACAATATGCCTAAGCATGGCGAATGTCTCTGATATAAATTAAAATTTTGAAGTCTATAAATTGTATACATATCATATTTAAACTGATTCTAATATGTTTGTGGTGAGGGGAAGGAGATAGAATCATATGTTCCCAGTGCTGCTTAAAATAATAAAATATTTTTGCACTTCTCTACAAATTTCCTTGATATTATTTGCTGATGTTTCTATAAAAACTGAAGTGTGAACAAATGAAATACATTATTGCCACTCTTGAATAACAGAGACTACTTATAATTTATTAAGTAATGCATTTACCATTTTACCTAAATTTTGTAATTAAACATGAAAAAATCATTAAAGTAGAAATTATCTACTTTTTGGATGAGGTCACTGAGATTTAGGAATATGAAATGACATCAAAACTTCATGCAGATAGTAATTGGTAGAATGAGTATTTAAATTCAGAATTCTAGCACTTCACAGCTTCCCACCATTCCATAAAATAATGTGCCATTCCAAATAGCTACCACCCATCAAGAGAAAATAATTAGAGATATGTGGAAAATACTCATTTTAAAAATATAATATAATTTAATTTCATTTTTAAAGATTTTTAAAATTTTATTTTAATTATTATTCAAGTACAGTTTTCTGTCTCTTACTCCCTTCCCACCCCCTCAACCCTCCCCCACCTCCCTCCCA
>NW_028085680.1:0-2332 GCF_014824575.4 Sturnira hondurensis | reverse complement strand
CCCCCCCCCCCCCCCCCCCGCACATGGGCGGGGCTGCGTTTCCTTTAGCTTTGGCCAGCTGCGCCTAATAATTACCTAGGGGAGAAGGGGGTTTGATCGAATGATAGCATTTAACCGGGGCATCTGATTTACTGCATCGCCGGCCGCTACAGTAAAATTAAGCTAACTTTGTTTTGTTCTGTAATTCGCTTCACTCTGAGAACTGTGTCCCAGCCAGGCTGAAAGAGTGGCCCTGTGACCTGCTGTGTGTCCATCTGTCACTCTGGAGCTGCCTGGAGCAGGTGCCCGGTCCGGGCTGCCCGCCCCTGCGAGGCCAGCTCGGCTCCACCCCAGGACCGCAGCTCTGCTCCGTCTCTCTGCCGCCCCAGCCAGCTCTCCATCAGCCACCTTCCCTGCAGCCGTGTCCCCACATGTCTCGCCTTTCCACTGCCACCTGCCCCCTCCAGACCTCCAGGGTGGCAGATCCTTTTCTGCATTGTAACCCTCAGGTCTCAGTGGCTCTGGGCCCTTGCTTGTCCCTCCGAGCCAGCAGAATCTCGAGTCCCTTCTCTTACTCTGGGGACACCTGCCTCTCACCCTTGCAATGGCCTTGGAAGTCTGGTCTTGCCCTGTCGTGCTTGTATGAGCCCCCCCCCCCACTGGCCACTGTTACTCCCCCATCAGCTCGCACCCCCAGGCCTGTCTTCAGGTGTGTTCTCCCCATCCCAGTCCCCGTCCTGCCTCCTGGCGGCGGGCCAAGAGCCACTCACGGAGACCACCATAACCCATGTCAAGCTTTGATGCAGGGTGGTGACCCACAGGCCCTGCTGGCCCCTTCACTCCCCAGCTGTCCCCAAACCCCTCACACAATCAGGCCCCACCAGCCCAGCTGTTAGAGATCTTCTCTCGTTGTCTGTGGACTCCAGCCCCTTCCCGGCCTTGGACCCTCACGGAGAAACATGGGGTGGGAACTCCCTTCCCGTCCCTCCTTCCCCTGTTCCTGTGTGGCTGCTGCCTGTGCCTCCCTTCACCATTCCTGTCCAGGGCCTCTCGGCCGACCGGGCCTTCCTGTTCCCTCGTGAACTTTTTCTCTGTTATTTGCCTCCTGGAGTCTCTTCCCCACTGACTCCAGGCTCTTCTATTCTGAACACACCTCCCGGCTCTGCTTCCCTGCCGTTGCCAGCCTCCCTCTTCTTCCCCTGACAGGCAGGCTTCCCCAAACCAAAGCTGGTGGCCGGTTCTGCCTCCCCTTCCTTCAGCCCGCCACCCACCTTGGAGACGCCCTCGGTTCCAGCCCTGTCCTACCTGGCAACTGCTGACCCTGTCAGTCACTTGGGCTTCCAAAGGACAGCACTCCCAATTTCCCTTCTGCCTCTTGGACCGCCTTTCTCTGTCTCCTCATTCTTGTTCTGTGAGTGTGACCAGTGTTCCCTGCTTGCCCCCTTTTCCTGCTTATCCTCCCCGGGGAGGGGGAATTCACCCATCCCCATGAACTGTTTCCTTTGAACGGTCACTGAGCTCCACACCAGCACCAGCGCTGAGTTCAGAGACGATCGAGGGAGACACGTTGCCTTTGAGGAGTCGGACAGATGTTTCAGGAGCCCCGTGTGTGCCAGGCAGTGTTTTAACGAATCCCATGGAATCCCGGGGCCCCTGGAGCTTACTGTCCGCCCACAGTTAGCCGACAAACCAGCAGCACAAGACCCTCAGGTGGCAGTAAGAGCCGCGATGATTGCAGAACAGAGAGAAGGCGGGCACAGGCAGGGATCTGGAAATGCCCTCCATGGAGGGGGAGGAGGAGAGGGGATGGGAGAGAGCCGCGCAGCGACAGAGGGCGCAGGCGAGTCCATGCTGCCTCAGCCGTTGCCTCCAGACCCCGTGGAAAACTTCAAGCCTGCTCCGCAGGGCTGTCGTGAGGGTTTGGAGGGCCGGCACTGTCCGTGAGGCGGACTTCATACAGCATGCGTCCCGTTGTAAATTCTTCCTCTCCACACCGCCCCCCCCCCACTCTGTACCTGCTTCTCACACTTCTCAGACTCAATGGGGTTGGTGAGCGTTTTGTAGCAAGACTTTAAGAGTGTCAAGGAAGTGAGTCTTGGCTGGTGTGGCTCAGTGGATTGGGCACTGGCCTGTGAACCAAAGGGTCGCCAGTTTGATTCCCAATTGGGGATATGTCTGGGTTGTGGGCCAGGACCCTAGTAGGGGACACTTAAGAGGCAACCACACATTGATGTTTCTCTCCCTCTCTTTCTCTGCCCCCCCACTAAAAATAAATAAAATCTTAAAGAATATTTAAGAAACGAGAGTCATTATAGGAATTGACTTTAAGGGAGAATTGTAGAATTTGTTGCTT
>NW_028085679.1:11611-29371 GCF_014824575.4 Sturnira hondurensis | reverse complement strand
ACCAGAAGAAAATAAGGAAAATTGGGAAAAGGCAGAGAGCAGTAGCTCCTCACACTCCAGCTGCGGGGATGAAAATGAAGACTGTGAGGGCAGCAGCTGCAGCTCATCTTCCTCAGGGGTCACCTCTGACTCAGACACCAACTGAGCTTTGTTCATTCCCAAAATGGTGGGACAGAGAGCTTTCCAGCAAAAGTCCTTCGCACTGGCATTAAAATAAACGGCTTTTCTCCATCTCTTTACATTTTTTCTTTCTACACTTCCCTCCTCGAAAGAAAATATAACTTGTTGGAAAAATTGGTATCTGTGAAGGACCTTCTTCCTCTCCTGTTCCCCAAATTTACCCCCAGAGAAAAACCTCATGCAATTAAGGCTCTTGGAATAAACAATGAGATCATTGTGCTGTGGATGGCAAACAGAGATGGATGGAGTGTTCTGAGATGAGAAGTTTTACTAATCGTTGTTCTTCCTGTCCAAAGCAGTGGGGACATGCTGTGCCAATGGACTTTCTCTGTGGAACTGTCTCTCAGGACTCTAGTACTGGAACTGGGAAGTAGAATATTTGACTGACTGGAAGTAAGATAGTTGCCTTTAAGAAAATTGTTGGGGTTTTCACCACAGTTGCTATTGTGGATGAAACTACTTCTTAGCTTAATAAATAAAAATTTGGCAAAGCAACGAACAAAAAAAAGTGTCAAGCGCCCACAGAGCTGTCTCCCTGCTGTCTGATGTAAAGAGTTGGTCTTCCCCACCCTGCGAGTGGTCAGGGCTTGTGCAGAGCGGCATTTCTGTATACATCGACCTCAGAGACAATGAGATTTTCCCCACTGATTCAAAAAAAAAAAAAATTAAACTCCCCATTTTCATTTAAATTGGCTGCTCTTTAGAATCACTCCCCTTGGACTCTTTGCACCAATTTCCCAGGTCATGTCTGAATTTGTTCTGGTCTCCACCACAACCTTTTCCTAACATTCTATGTGCAAATAAATCACATTTTTACCATACCCCAATTTTGATGTATCACCTTGCATGCATGTGTGTATATAAGTATTTTATTACACTAATCTGTCTGTGAGGTCATGTTCTAGTACCACACTGCTTTAATTATTTTCTCTAGTGACATATTGAAAGTCTGTTTAAAGCCAGTGCCACCTCATTATACTTTCCTTTTTTGAAACTTTCCTGGCTGTTTTCACTTTTTGTTCTCATGGACATTAACATTGCATAATCACTTGTATTCTTTATATACAAAAACAGTGGGGACTTGACAGTTTAACTTATTCCTTGATGTCTTAGTAAAATCTTTCATTATGTTTTACAAGCTGATGATTACAGTATCAGAAAATAATGACACTATTTGCCCCTTTTATACTTCTGCCAGTGAATCATGATTTTAATTCACACATTTTCAAATTTACTCAGCGTCTACTGTTGTGTAAGTCTTTCCCTAGTTGCATGGGATACAGAGATGAAAGTAACAGTTCCTGACTTTGTCACCATCACAGTCTGGGAGGGAGGAGGGACCTGCAAGGGTAAGGAGGGTCAGGAAGGAAAGCACAAATACCGGACAAATGCGGGCTGAAATTCTGGGTTTCCTACTCTAATAAGATAGCACAGGTTAAAATAACAATCTCTTTACTGAATTTATTTCCTCATAAAACATCATGAACTGGAAATAAAATTACTATCATATAGGATGTAAATGAAGGTTAGATTTAGTGCTTAGAAAATGCCTGGCTCACAGTTGATTCATACACACAAACAAAAAAGGTAAGTTGATTTCTTCATTCCTGCCACCTTTCTCACCTCGCAGGATTCTCCCTCTTCCCCTTCCTTGCTCAGAGGTTCTCTTTCAACCAAGTGCAGGGGTTCACTAGCTCTTCTGGGTGCCATCCTCTCCATGTGCCTGCCTGCTCTATCCAGGAGTTGAGCCACCTGAGGCTGCCTCACATGGCAAGCACAGAGGGAGAGAGACCACGCCTGCACCACCCAGCCACTCCCTCTGACCTGCATGCCACCTAGGCCTTCTGGTCTGTGCTTGCCTCCCTCTGTGTGTTCCCCAGGTCTGCTGACTTGAGGAGGCTGCTGGCTCCTCACTGAGGACCAGAAGCAAACTCTCTGGAAAAGCATGCAGGGCTGTCAAATATGAGTGCAGGCAGAGCCAGAGGTAGGGCCAGGAGGCTAAATGGCAGCCACAGAAGTTCGTGGGATTTGAGGGTCCCCTCAGGCCACCTGCCCTTGAGTCAAGTACTGAGCCTCTAAGGATCCCAAAGACACTTCAAGCAGAGAGCAGATCTGGACTTTGTGAGGTCACTTGTATCACCTCCCTCCTGAGTGCAGTCTCTGAAGGAGCCCCTAGGATTCTGTGGCACATGGCAGTCCCTTCTCCGCACCTGGAACTTTGAAAGCTCCTGGAGAACTGTTCATTTTATTCCCTAGCAGGGTGCCCAACCTGCTGCCCAGGATGGGGAGCTATGAATGTGGCCCAACAGAGAATCATAAATATACTTAAAACATTATAAGATTTTTTTTGTCATTACATGTCACAATGTATTTCCTGTGTGGCCCAGGACAACTCTTCTACCAGTGTGGCCCAGAGACGCCAAAAGGCTGGTCCCTACATTTCTCCTGGTACCTGAGTCATGGCTACTCCTGCAAACTTCCCAGGGCTAGTGGAGTCTAAGGTTTTTCCTCAAATCCTCTTGAGATCCAGCCCTGGAACGATGGAGCTCTCTCCTCTCACAGGTCCCTGGGTGCTAGGGTCTGACTTGCTGCATCTGGGAGAGTTGGTGTCTCAGATCCTCTCAACTAGACCACATGTAACTGGCTGCAGCACAGTCTCAGGGAAATGGGGATTCCTCTGGTTTGCTCCATTAACACCAGAGGGCCCATTTCCCACCTAGGTCTTGAGCTGGATGTGCTGGAGTAGGTCTCCCCCTAGCAGCCAGATGTTGTAATCAAGGACAGTACCTAACCTTCTTGAACTTGGCCACCACCAACTCTGGACCACAGGCTCATTGCCCCTGAACTAGACTTCAGAGATGTATGTTTCCTTGAATGACTCTGGTGGGATCAAAGGATCCAACTCAACTTTCATAC
This sequence comes from Sturnira hondurensis, assembly GCF_014824575.4. NCBI lineage: Eukaryota > Metazoa > Chordata > Mammalia > Chiroptera > Phyllostomidae > Sturnira > Sturnira hondurensis. Next base: position 26,275 of record NW_028085679.1, on the reverse strand, counting down.
ACTCAATATTTTCCTATAGTTCAACATGTATGTATAATTAAATATTTTTCCGGAAAAACAAAGTTAAATAAAGTAATGTAATTTACGTTTTACAAAGATAACAATAGTAGTAACAATGCAATTTGTGTCTGAGTTTTCAAATGGAATTTAAGAAGTGACACTAAAATACAACATTTAATGCATATTTGAGTATAAATTCCTAAAAAGTATTGGAAGTGTTTTGAGGCAGGCCACATAATCTATTTTTAAATAATATACTATCACTTTTCTGCTTAAAAAAATGGATGCATATCGATTATAGGCCTCCTTAGGGAGGCCCACTGAGTTTGCCCTAATAGAGAGATCACAGAAGGTAAGGGTGGAACTGCTGAGGCTAAAATTTTCGTATCATCCAGCAGATTCCCCTTTTCTCTACTTAATAAACACTACTTTATATTTTTTAAAAAATACAGAAACCAGTTCTAGTTAAGCAACTAAATGACAATTTTCTCGCCAATAAATTGTAATCCATTTTTGAGGAGTTCGGTTTTTGTGCCAAAGAAAAACAATTAGAAGTATTAGTCTCATTAGCTATCTAGGGAAAAAGTTAACTTTATTCCAGAAGAACTACATAGTAATAGGCTGATACAGGTCAACATTTTTGGAATGAAAGATTATATGCATTTGTAAACAGTACCAACGACCATCAAAGCTCTTCAGTCTCAGACAAGTTCAGCCCTTTAACATGTTTTCAGTAACCTCCAGGTAGTCTGTACATCCTCAAGTTAGGGTGGCAGGACCCTAAACTATAGACTGGATGAGTGGCAGATGACAATGCTGGAAATTCAGGGTCACAAACCAGGGCACAGAAAACCAAGGCCCTGCAAGTTGCTTAGCCCCTGGCTCCTCACTTCAGCAACAACCAGGAAAGGAATCTGGCATGTCAGCCACAGGAGAGCTGCTGAGTGTGTACAGGTATATTTGTGTGTAGAGGGGGACCNAGGCTGATACAGGTCAACATTTTTGGAATGAAAGATTATATGCATTTGTAAACAGTACCAATGACCATCAAAGCTCTTCAGTCTCAGACAAGTTCAGCCCTTTAACATGTTTTCAGTAACCTCCAGGTAGTCTGTACATCCTCCGGTTAGGGTGGCAGTACCCTAAACTATAGACTGGATGAGTGGCAGATGACAATGCTGGAAATTCTGGGTCACAAACCAGGGCACAGAAAACCAAGGCCCTGCAAGTTGCTTAGCCCCTGGCTCCTCACTTCAGCAACAACCAGGAAAGGAATCTGGCATGTCAGCCACAGGAGAGCTGCTGAGTGTGTACAGGTATATTTGTGTGTAGAGGGGGACCCTGGGATAGACAAGTTGGAACACCCTCCCTCCCCACCATTCCCATCCCACCCACGTCTTTGGTTCCTTTTGTAAATGTTTTAACAAAACCAAAACATATCCCATAGACAGGCAGAAAATTGTTTGAAAACATATCTGTTAAAGGATTTGTATCCAAAGAACTCTTACAATTCTATAATAAGACAAAAAATTCAATGGTCATAGTACAATTTATAAGTTTTGAGTAGGTACTTCACTGAAGAAGACATCTGGATAGCAAATAAGGACATTGTCTTAGTCTGTTTGGAGTTCTAACAAAAATACTGTAGACTAGGTGGTTTATAAACAGCAGAAATTTGTTTCTCACAGTTTTAGGGGCTGAAAAATGCAAGGTCAAGATGCTTGTGTATTCAGTTTCTGGTGAAAGTCTTTTTTCTGGTTTATAGGCAGCTTTCTTCTCCATGCCCTCACTTGAGAGACATTTCTAGAGTCTCAAAAAGGTATTAATCCTATTCATAATGTCTCCACCCTCATAAGCCAATCACCTCTCTAAGGCCCTGCCTCCAAATTCGATCACATTAATGATTAGATTTCAACAACAGAAAAGATGCTCAGTGTCATTTGTAATATATATGCAAATTAAAACTACAATTAGAGCTATGAGTTGTGTGATTACATTGATATGATATTTCTATAAAGGCAGAAATATAGAGACAAATCAGATCAGTAGTTGCCTAGAGGTGGGGATTAGAGTAGGGATTGACTGAAATATTATAGAGAATCTTTCTGGAGGACTGGAAATATTCCAAAAGTGGATGTGATGATGGTTACATCATCATTTGAATAAAAATGTATTAAAATCATCAAACTGTACATATTAAGTGGGTGAATGCAAATTTTCCTTTATAAATCTGGCAAAATAAGTATAGGCTCCAAAAAGTTTTTTGTTTGTTAATGGGGTTATATTAGGCTATGCCACAAGAGAAATTAAACTGAAAAATAATAGAATTATGTATTAAATAATTTAAAATAAAATTTATAAAACCATCTAGACCAAAGGGCAAATAAGATCTAAATATTGTTATAAAAATAGTTTTGACTGCACAGACTGACAGGGTTGTCAGAATGTATTTTAAGAATCCTGTAGTGAGGACACAAGTCCTGATCCCCTACTTAGTGGCTGTGTGGGTGGGATAGAGAAGGAAATGGTCCAAAGGCAGGGCTGCCTGGACCTTGGTTCATCAGGCCCATACCTTGTTGCTTGATGTCTGGGGCCCTGGAAACAAAGGGTGCTTCATGGTAGTGATCCTGTAGCCCTCCCACAGCTCTATAGCTGTATGGGCCAAAGGGCTGAAAATCCACCCCTCCCTTCTCCCCACTACAGACTGCAAGAAGATACAGCAGCAAGTCCACAGCCTGGATTTCCATCCTTGTGCTACTGAATGGGGTTGGGGTGTTTTTTGCATTTTTTTAAATTGTATTTATTTGTCTCTACAAGGGAAGCGTAGGAGAGAGGAAGAGAAATATCAATGTATGGTTGCTCTCATATGTCCCCTGCTGGGAACTGGCCTGCAACCCAGGCATGTGCCCTGACTGGGAATTGAGCCGCAATCTTGTGGCTCACAGGTCCGTGCTCAATCCACTGAGCTACACCAGCCAGGGTGCATTTTAAAAAATATATTTTATTGTTTATGCTATTATAATTTTCCCAATTATTTTGTTCCGTTTATCCTCCCTTCACCCTGTACTCCCATCCCTCTAGCCTCTCTGGCCCCTTAGTTCATGTCCATGGTTCGTACATATAAGTTCATTGGCTTCTCTGTTTCCTACACCATTCTTAAACTCTCCCCATCTATTTTATGCTACCATTTATGCTACGCCTACCATTTATGCTTCTTAGTACCTGTACCTTCTCCACCCCTATTCTTCCTCTCCCCATCCCCATTGAAAACTCTCCATGTGAGCTCCATTTCTTTGTTTCTGTTCCTGTTCTAGTTGTTTGTTTAATTTTTGTTTTATTTCAGTTCAGTTATTGGTAGTTATGACTTTGTTGTCATTTTACTCTTCATAGATTTTGATGTTCTTCTAGTTCTTAGATAAGTCCCTTTAACATTTCATATAATAAGGGCTTTGTGATGATGAACTTTTTTATTTTTATTTTTTTAAAATATTTTATTTATTTATCTTTAGAGGGGAAGTGAAGGAGAGAGGAAGGAAACATCAATGTATGGTTGCTTCTTGTGCATCCCCTGCAGGGGAACTGGCCCCTTTGGGGAACTGGCCCCTGTGGGGAACTGGCCTGCAACCCAGGCATGTGCCCTGACTGGGAATCGAACCGCAGTCGTCTGGTTTGCAGGCCCGTGCTCAATCCATTGAGCTACACCAGCCAGGGCATGATGAACTTTTTAAAGTTGACTTGATCTGGGAAGCACTTAATCTGCCCTTCCATTCTAAGTGAATGCTGTGCTGGATAGAGTAATCTTGGATGTAAGTCCTTGACTTGCATGGCTCGGGATAGTTCTTTCCCACCCCTTCTTGCCTCTAAGGTGTCTTTGAATAAATCAGCTGATAGTCTTATGGGTGTTTCATTGCAAGTAATTCTATTCTTTTCTCTTGCTGCTTTTAAGTTTCTCCTTTTATCTTTAATTTGGGGTAACTTAATGATGATGTGCCTTGGTGTGTTCCTTCTTTGGTCCAATTTCTTTGGGACTCTCTGGGTTTCCTGAACTTCTTGGAAGTCTACTTCCTTTGCCAGATCGGGGAGTTCTCCTTCATTATTTGATCAAATCAATTTTCGATTTCTTGCTGTGGTTCTTCTCTTCTGGCACAGATGGTACAGATGTTATAGTACTTGAAGTTGTCCAATAGGTTCCTAAGCTTCCCCTCATTCTTTTGAATTCTTGGTTCTTCATTCTGCTCTGATTGGATGTTTATTTCTTCATTCTTTTCAAATAGTTGATGTGAGTCCCAGTTTCCTTCCTGTCACTGTTGGTTCCCTGTGTATTTTACTTATTGCACTCTGGGTAGCCTTCATTTCTTCCTTAGTTCTGTGACCAAGCTCAATCAGTTCTGTGAGCATCCTGATTACCAGTATTTTGAACTCTGCATCAGATGGGTTGTCTATCTCTTTGTCACTTAGCTCTTTTTCTGGAGTTTTGATCTGATTTTTATTTGTCTCGGCACATCTGTTATGTTGTAAGGGTGTGGGTCCTTAGGTAGTCATCTGGAGGAGGCAACCCTCTTTGCTGCATTGTGGTGCTGTCTGTGGAAGAAGGGTAAGAGAGGCAATAATGCTGCTTGCTTGCTCTGCTCTAGCTCTAGTTTCCAATGAACTCTCCTATGAGACTGGGAGTTTCTCCCACCATGGCAACCTGCAGTATTTTACACTTAGCTTTGAGTCTCCAGTTTCCCATTTAGAGAGCCCCACCTGGCCATTGTCCTCTCCACTCTGCTGCCTGTCTCCCATCTCTGCCCCTCCTATCAGTGTGGGGGTGAATGTTTCTTTAACTCCTTGGTTGTTGGAATTCCACACAGTTTGATTTTCTGGCACTTGTTGTTTATGGTTTTTAAGTTGGTTGTTATTCTTTTGGTTGTTTGAGGAAGCAAAGCATTTCTACCCACACCTCCATCTTAGCTGGAACTCCCAAATGTTTTCTTTTTTTTAATCCTTGATTCTTGTACAACCTAAAACATCATCTTAAATGAATATTGAACCAAGTCAAAGATTTTTAAAATATGGTCCAGGAACCAGCACCAGCATCTTATAATTTGTCAGATGTGCAAATTCCATGGCCCTACCCCAGACCTACTGAATCAAGAAACTCTGCACTTGAGGCTTAGCCATCTGCGTTCTAACAAGCCCTGCAGGTGATTCTGCTGTATGTACCAGGCTGAATCAGTGTTGATGTTAGTCTCTGAGAACAATCCCTTGTCAGAAGGGAAACACAGCACAGCTGGGAAGGGAAGTCTTTTTATTCTTCCTCCATCTCCACCCCTTCCTGAATTTGGACCTTCTGGGCAGAGATACAGACTATCACTTTTGGGTTCTGGGGCAAAAGAGGATCAGGCAACAGAGGTTCATTGAGACCAAGCACTAACTGGAAGGTAAGGAAAGAGAGTGGCATAAAAGAAGAGTACCTTGCTTCTTGTGCCTGTTTCCTTGTCTCTCTCTCTCTGTAGTTTTCCTGAAATCTTTAATAAAGCCTTTAATCAGTTCCAGGCTCATCTCTTGACCCACATTTGAAAAGAATCAGGTCCAGTGTTCAACAAGCATATATTAATATGGACCAGCTTTACCTGAGGTTACCTCGACGGTGAGAGAAGTTGTTCAGAAAGGCATCAAAAAAGCAGAGCTGGACTAAGAATAGCCCTCTGTATCTAGCAACTGCCATCCAAAGCAACTTTCAGGTTCTGAGCTTTATTTCTGTTAATGAAAGAGACTTCATTTTTGCTAATTCAAGGCTCTGCATTTACCACAGCAACTGCAGTTTACATCCACCTTCCTAATAAAGCCATACACACATAGTTGTACTACTTGCAAATATTTATAAAATATAGACTAACATAAATTTTCATGAAATTATTTTAACTTATACTACAGAAATAGTTTCTGTTAATAATTTTAATATATGTTAATATATTTTTTGTGTTTATTTATATTTTATCTTCCATCGGAGGAAATGTTAAGAAAATTAGACCCACAAATTGAGTTCTAGGGATGAAATGATATTATAAAATGTATTTCATTCATAAGTAATCACAGCAACTTCTATATACAGTTGGAAGAATCTGTGTCTGAGGGGAAGTGTTTGAGCTTGCAAACACACATGCGAAAGAAGAGGCGAGAAGAAAGTCTAACATTTCCCTCCTTTCCAAAGACTTTGCAGACTTTGAGAGGACCTTGTCTCTGGAGAAAAATATTAAGAAAACGAGACCACATTTTTTCAAAGATGAATGATATTCAGGATTTCAAAAAATGTTTCTTTACTTTTTTTTTTTTTTTACTTTATTATTGTGAGAAGCTGGTCTGAGGTAAGGGCTAGCCTAAGTAGAGGAATATATTGACAAAAGATTTTATTTAATGGCCTTGAGAGGAAAAGTACCGACTGTTATTTTGACTGTTGTCTTTCATTGAGTTGACAGATTGTCCAATTTGTTTTCTATTAATTCCTTCTTTGCTTGTGGGAAGCTTTAACTTATTTATGAGGAATAGAGGAGAGAAAAGCCCCACCTGGAACCTCTAAGCCCAGGAGGCTGCTTAAGTGCCTATTTGTAAGAAACCCTGTATGGGACTTGGGGGTGAGTGATTAGTGAGCCTAAGAATATTGTACTCAGGTTGCGGTAGCCACATCTCCCAGAGAATAAAGAATGGGGAAAGCTGGGAGAAGTTATGCCCTGTCTGATAATGGGTGCTTGCTCCCAGACCTAAAGTGGGAACTAAGATTCATTTCTCTCTCATCCAAAGGAACTATATTCAGGGACACCTGCCAGGCATGGCATCAATGAATGAAGAGAAAGTTGAGCCCTAGATGTGTGTCCAGTTGAGTCTTTGGAAAAATGATGATCCCCAAATCAAACTCACGTGTCCCTACTATACTATGCTTAGAGTCCTCACACAACTTTATTGTCTCCCATCCTACCGAGGCTCCACTATGAACCTGAAGGAGCCTACCTCTACAGCAGCTGAGACTCTCTGGGCTCTCACACCACAGCAAGGTTTCAGAGCATGGTGGGACTACTTCTGGATTCATTTTGGGAGTAGTGGGAGCTGAGGTGGCAGCACTGAGCCCCAATGCTACAAATTGAGAACAAAATGAAAGACTATCCAACTGACTAAAGCACAATCCCTGGACTGACAGTCCCTTAACTGAAATGTTTGGCCATTGTCTGCTGTATCTTCTGAGCCAGACTGGTGAGCTCCAGGCAGTGGTATTGAGATGTTATTATGGTGGGTCCTGACCATGGGAATTTTGAATCCCTTCCAGTGTGAGAAAGAAATGAAATATCTATCCTGAATTACATTCCAATATTTCTGTTTCTTATATCCTATTTCCATTATAAAGTTTTGATGTTTGAAACCTTTTAAAGGCTTTCCCTGGCTCTTTCACCTATCACTGTCTCAAATTTGTTTTTTTTCTTACTCTTTTGATATATTTTTACTTCCTCCTCCTTAAGTCTCTTTCATTCCTGTATTTTTCACCTTCCTCTAAAGTGTTCTCCCTCTCTCCTATGTTGCCAGTATGTTAATGTACTTAATAACACAAGTAATTAATCATTGGTTAATTACCAGTGACAATTGATCCATTTATCCCTCTTTTGATAGGTACTTTGTTTTAGAACTAAAGAAACTGAGGTGCCCTCAGTTGACTGGATTAGGAAGCAGTGGGTCTGGGGATCAAACCCAACAGTTTAGCTTCAGGGCCTGTGCTCTTAGCCATAATGCCATATTCTCACCCTCTCTCTTTCAATTTGGGTATTGATGAACAGCAGTATTTTCATGCCAATTCCATGGAATGGAATTCCATACCACTCATACCCCTTGAGAGTCATTTTGAAATGGACAGTTTGCCTGTTGCCTCCTTTATCAGTGTTCCATTGTCTCTACAACTTTGTTGCCGATCCCTAAGGGATGATCTTACTCTTGGATTCACTGTTCATTCAATTGAAGAAAATTTTACTTTGTGCCAGGCACTGCTTGAACTTTTTTTCCCCCTATATCTGCCCACAGAGTTGTTGTAAGAATTTTTTTCAGATCTCTCTGTAACAACATTTCTTTTCTGCACTGCTTTCTGTAAGTTTCTCTCTATTTCAAAAGATGTTGCTTTTGTCCTATTCTTATCTATGTTCCTTTACTTGGTCTTTGCTTTCCTCTTCCTCCCTTTCTATGATATAATCCCAAACACCCTGTGTTCTGTGAGATATGACTTCCTCACATGTTCATGGATCAGTCAGGACAGGAGAATCTTCAACCCAACTCCATGCAATAGAATCACATCAGAGAGATAAGACACATTTTAGAAAACCTCCCTTTTGCTGCCTCCTGTCTTAGAAGTCTGCACCATTATTGCTGGGTTTGGGGCACAAATGAGCTACCCCTATTTTTCATTCTGGGAATATTTCAGTAATTAGCTCATCTCACATTCTAAAAGTTGAGAGCAAGAAAAGGGCCCTGGAATGTGGGTAGAGACATTCCAGATCTTTGTACTGAGACCTGGGACAGACAGAGGACTGAAAGACAGAGATTTCCATGTGATTCTGGAAGAACTAATGATTCAGTAGGGCCAGAGTAAAAGGACGTGTCAGTACATACTCAAAGCCTGTGGAAAGGATAGAATCTATTCCTTCAAAGCAGAATGTTAATATAAAGACTAGATTTCATCAAAGAAAAAATATCACTCTGAGTTAATATTAAACACCTTCACAATCCAAAAGCCTGGGATGTCACAGGACCAGGCAGGGTGGTAACTTCTGAGCACGTGAGGCACAGTGTTTGTGAGAACAGAACTGCCTCTGTCAGAGGTTGGGGCCTGGGTTTCTGTCTCTTCAGGCCACACTTACTGGTAAGGTCCGGTTGATGACTTTATCCCTTTCTCTTCAGAAAAACTCATAGGAACACAGGCCCGATCTCTGGCCCTTATAATCAAAAAGTCAGAGGAAGCACAGGACATCCACAAGGCCTATTATTGTGAGACTTTGTAGCCAAATATGGAGACATCTGCAGTGGTTTTCTGTTGAGGGTAGGTATTGACCTTCTTTACCAAACTCTTCTATGGAGATGGACCACTCCCGCATCCCTCTATTCCAGTGTTGTGTATCTCTGTCAACCGTGCTTTTCCATGTTATGTTCAGAATGATTATTCATTTGACAGCAAACCCTTGCAGGGCCTGCCAAAAGAATGAATATTTGTGGTATCAATTATCTAGAGAATTAGAAGGCACTTTACTAGAAATGTAGAGCTTGAAGGGTAAATCTATGAGAGGCTCATTTAAATCCTGCTTTCTCTAGGACCCTCATTTCCTGAATCCAGATACCTTTGATTGGTTTACTAGGAAAATAGCTATAGCAGGTTGCTATCCCCCCAACCCTTGCCCTAGGTACAGCAGTATATTCCATCCTCAATCCCTTCCTATAACCTAATTTAATTTCAGTACTGCTCCCATCTCCTTGCATGTAGGTAGGTTTGTGTTAATAACCGATGAGATACTCTGTGTAACATACAAGGTAGAATAACTTCCCCCCAGCTTTATTGGGATGCTTGCTGTATGCATTGAGGAAGCCTGAGCAGCTACATGAAGAGGCTACATGAAGATATTCTAGGTAACAGCCCCTGCTGAGATAACCCAGACAGCATCATCTGTATGAATTGTGATTTGGTAATTTTTTTTTGTCTCCAACATGTATTCATTTACCAAGAGAATAATCACTGGGTAAGTGTACAGACTCAACAGACTTATTAGAACTTGGATTTTGACCAGAACTGCATTTGAACTTGATTCTCAGTTCTTTCTAGTCTCACATGAGTTGATGATTATACTTCAAATGTCCATATGTCTATTAAAAACTCATAACCTGTATGAATTCAAACAGTATACATATTCTTTTATTTCTAATAAACATAAGCCTCTTTGGATAAGGACTAGGTAATTATTATGGTAGGTAATTGAAATGGTTTCTCTGAGGGCTTACTTTTAGGAATGTGGCTACCTATCAATCAAGGAATACTGAATCTGAAAAAGGTCTCAATCCTGGGAACTGCAAATAGGATCATTACATTAACTGGAAAACAACCCTTTTCATCCTGCTCATTCTGTCTTGCTTTCTTTTGATATCTTAAAGTATTCCCCTTCGCTTCCCTTCTATCTGTTTTGCTCCTGGAATGTGGCAAGTTTCTCCGGGGAGACAAAGGCCAACAGTGGCCTGTTTCTCCAAGGAAAAAGAGTCCTGGAACCCCCTCATCCAGGGCCTTTTATTAGGTTGTCATACACAGGAATACAGAGTGGCAAGGTTAAACAGTAGATAACCTTTCAAAGATATCTGAGGGCTTGGTATCAGTCAGAGAATGTCAGGAATTGAGTATTAGGGTTTCTTGCTCGAACCCTTAACATATGAATGAAAACACTCTTAGCAGAGCAGATTTCTCAGGTTTATCAGGAAGTCTTGTGATGCCGCATTTATCCCCAGGACATGCTCTAACCAGGCAAAGAGCTGCACCACTTCCCAACAGGTATTCAGGCTTAAGGGGATTAGAGCGAGGAAACATTTTTCCCGAGCATATGGGGACTTGGGCTATGCCGAAGGTGGGGGTCGAGAGTCCACTGCTCCCTGTTGCAGCCACCCAAGTCCTTCCATGAAGGCCTCCCAAGTGATCCAAGCTGGCTTAGGTTGCCCCCCGCTGTGAGGGGTCTTACCCATCATTGACTTCCGACCAAGCTTTGGGGGCAGGGAGAAGAAACTGAGGCAGTGTTTGCTACCAAAGACAAGCTTTGTCTCTTGCCACTCAAATTCCAAATATCGTCCCTCACCCTTAGCCACAAGGGGGTTGAGATACAATTCCTAGAACCAGGCAGAGTGGTCTACAACACTCTGTTGTCCAGTGTTAACTGCATCCGTGAGGTAGCACTTTTCAACCACGAGATGACTTCCACTGAGTCTCTTTTCTTATTTTTTTAAAGATGTTAATTTATTATCTAATTTCTTGTTGTGCAATAAATAAAATTATATAGGTTTTGGGGGTGCAATTCTAAAAATACATCTGTATATTGTATTTTGTGTTCACTGCCCTAAGTCATGTCTCCCTGCATCACCATTTATCCCTTTTTACCCTCTTCTGCCTCCCTCAAACCACCTTCCCCTCTGGTGACCATCATACTGTTGTCTGTGTGCATAAGGTTTTTTTGCTTTTTGCTTAATCCCTTCACCTCTTCACCAAGTCCCCAATGTCCCTACTGTCTGAGCACTGTCAGTCTGTTCTCTGTATCTATGAGTCTGTTTCTATTGTGTTTGTCAGTTTACTTTGTTCATTAGGTTCCACACGTAAGTGAAATCATATGGTACTTGCCTTTTTCTGACAGGCTTATTTCACTTTGCATACTACTTAACATTTTTAGTGCAGGTTTATGTAGCTTTCATTAATTCATATTTAATCCAAATCTATACTAAGCTGATAACAATACTAGTCACTCAGAAACAATCAATAATAATATCACATGGAAAAATTGGGGGATAACAAACATGAGTCCCAGAGTTTCAGACTTTGGGGCCAAGAGACAGCATGGTGAGCATGGGAGTTGTCGGTGTCTTGCAAGGAAGAATCTCTGGAGCCAGGTGAGCAGTGGAGCAGATGAGGTCCTCAGTCTAGCAGGGCAGAGCCTCCAGAAGTCAATGCCAAGGGAGACCAGTGTGGTGTGGAGCAGCACTATGGTGTGTGGAGCTCAGTGGTCTCAGCAGTGGTCTGGAGCCTGCCTCAGTTATACCCTTGAGAGTTGTGTACTCCACCCTTCTGGGTCTCTTGATAAATATCTTGACACCCCTGATGGCAAGTGGAAAACCTCCCCAGGAGTCTGTTTATGGGTGGCCCCTCTCTGAAGACATGGCTGTTCTGCTGAAGTGTGCAGGTATCTTAGGTGTGTCTCCTGGCCAGATGTGTCTAGCGTGACTGAGGTAGTTTCCCTGTTGAACCAGAGTGTCATAGCTAGTGGCAGCCATCTTAGTTGACATGAGTGACTTCATTTTGTTTTATATACTGTACTTTATCCTATCTTGACCAGACTGGTACCATGTTATTGGTCCTGCTCTCTGCAGCAGGTCATATGGTAGTTCCATTATTTAACTAGTTGAGGAAATTCCACACTGTTTTTCACAGTGACTGCACCAACCTGCATTCCCACCAATAGAGCATGAGGGTTCCCTTTTCTCCACATCCTTGCCAACATTTGTTTGTTGATTTATTGTTGATAGCCAGTCTAACAGGTGCGAGGTGATATTTCATTGTGATTTTAATTTTCATTTCTCTGATGATTGTTGATGTTGAGCATCTTTTCCTGTCTATTGGCCATCTGTATGTCCCCTTTGGAACAGTGTCTATCTAGGTCCTTTGCACATTTTCAATTGGATTGTTTGGGCATTTTAGGTGTTGAGTTTTATAAGTTCTTTTTTTAAAAAATATTTTATTTATTTATCTTTAGAGGGGAAGGGAAGGAGAAAAATATCAATGTATGGTTGCCTCTCATGAGTCCCCCGCTGGGGACTGGCCTCCAACCCAGGCATGTGCCCTGACTGGGAATCGAACCGCGATCGTGTGGTTCGCAGGCCCGCGCTCAATCCACTGAGTTACAGCATCCAGGGCAAGTTTCATAAGTTCTTTATAAATTTTGGATATTAGCCTCTTATCAGATATATCATTTGTGAATATGTTCTCCCATTCAGTGAGTTGTCTTTTCATTTTGTTGATGGTTCCCTTTACTATGCAAAAACTTTTTACTTTGCTATAATTTCTTTCATTTATTTTTTCTTTTATATCCCTTGCCCAAAGCAATTTATCAGAAATGTCCAAGATTTTACTACCTATGTTTTCTTCTGGGATTTTTATGGTTTTGATTCTAATATTTAAATCTTTAATCCACTTTGAGTTTATTCTTTTATATGGTATAAGAAGGAAGTTTAGTTTCATTTTTGCATGTATCTGTCTAACTTCTCCCAACACCATTTGTTGAATAGACTATATCTTATTTTACGTTCTTGTCACTTTTGTCAAATATTAATTGATCATGAAGGCATGGGTTTATTTCTGGGCTCTCTATTCTGTCCCATTGATCTATACTGTTTTGATGCATACTGTTTTTATGCTAGTACCATACTGTTTTGACCATTTTTGCCTTGTAGTTATAGTTAGATAACAGGTAGCATGATTCTTCTTTGTTCTTTCTCTAAACAATTGTGAATTATTTATTGTTAATTAGGCCAAATGTCTTCCTGGCTGCATTTTGTTGAGACTTAAGGAAATCACTAGAGGAAGAAGGCGAATCCAGAAGTTTTTCTCTGTTGACTCTTAGGAGAGAAGCAGCCTTGAGATGTAATTTACATATAATAAACCACATGTACTTAAAATGTACAATTTAAAAATTATATATACACACTATATAATCATATGAAACCATCATATATCTATTTACCACCTGCAATAGTTTTCTTTCTGCTTTTGTCTTTGTATTGTGGTGAGAACACTTCACAGGAGACCTACCCTTATAACAAATTTTTAAGTATACAATGCAGTGTTTAACTATACATACAATATTGGACATGAGATCTCTACAATGTATTGCATCTAGTTAATTCACTCTTTGCAGTTATGATAAATGTGGGTTTTTAAAAAATCCAAATACAGATTTTTTTCATTGCTGCTATGTAGGAATAAGTTCCAATTTAAATTGAATCTTCCTAAACTTACTTATTAGCTGCAGGGGCATTTTTTAGTAAATTCTTTGAAATTTCCTGTCCTTAAAATCATGTCACCTGTAAATACATATATATTTACTCCTTTCCAATATGTGCCTTTAATTTTTTTTTACTTGCTTTATTACACTAGCTAGAACTTCCAATTGAAAGAATTTGTGAGAGAGGACATCTTGCCTTATTCTGATATTAGAGAGAACAAAATTTTGTCTCTTGGTATTTAGTATGATATTAAGTTTAGTTTTTGTATTTTTAAATTTTACTTCTTTTTATTATTATTTTTAATCCTTACTAAAGGATATTTTCTTTTGAGAGAGAGAGAGGAAAGATTTGAGAGAGAGAGAGAAATAAAGCATCAGTCAGTTGCCTTCAGTCATGTGCCTGATTGGGGATTAAACATCCTATATAGGTATGTCGAATGGAACCCAGAATCTTTTGGTAAATCTTTTTAGTCAATATTTCTATAATATGGCATCTCATGAGCATTATAAATGATACATCAGTGACTTTTACTATCATTTCATTATTACAGATTCAACTTCTACACCAAACATTCCTAACATGACAGTTCTGTGTATTTTAGAGAGCACACATGCAAGTCTTTCTCCAGAGCTGTATTCATTTTCTATTTCTGTTGTAATAACTTGCCACAAAATCAGTGGTGAAAAAGAACACACATTTAGTATCTTAGAGATTTAGGGGTCAGAAGTCTGGTATGACTCTCACTGGACTAAAACCAGGTGTTGGCAGGTTGTGTTCCATTCCAGAAGCTCTGGGTGAATGTCTCCTGCTCATTTGAGGCACTGGCAGAATTCAGTCCCTTGAGGTTTTAAGACTGAAGTCCTTCCTGGTTGTAAGCTGAGGGCTGTTCCCACTGGCTGTACAGTGATGGGG
>NW_028085679.1:0-10916 GCF_014824575.4 Sturnira hondurensis | reverse complement strand
GACCTTAAAAAAATGAAGGATCTTTTTTATACAGGTGAAAATGGGCAGAAGTGGACAGTGTTGGTTAGAAAGCCAAGAATGGCTTCAGCAGATTGTGAGAGCTTTCCTGTGTCTTGGCTTTCCAATTGTGTCACATGCCCTCTCAAGCTTGTTGGTCTCCAGACACAGTGTAATTGAGCCACAGCCTGAGTCAAACTTTGCTTAGACCTTTGTGTCTTCTGGGCAGAGGAGTAAACTCCTAGTCTTCTTCCCTCAGAAAAATGAACTCAGACATGTCACAAGCCTTTCAAGAAGAAACTGCCTGTATCGTCTACCTGAATTACCTTAAGGGCCCAGTCACCATGGGCTTTGGGCACAGTTTCTGTTGGTCGTGTCTCTGTGTATCTAGGAAGAAAGCTGAAAGCCCTGCAGATTGCCCTGTGTGCAGGGAACCATCAGAACAGACAAACTTCAAAACCAACATTCTTCTGAAAGACCAACATTCTTCTGAAAAACCTAGTGACTAATGGCAGGAAAGCCAGTCTGCGGCAGTTCCTGAGCTCTGAGCACTCTAGCTGTGGGCTACACAAGGAGACAAAACCAAGCATCTCTGAAGATGACAGAAGTCCGCTCTGTGAGCAATACTCTAGTGCTCTGGAGCACGAGGCTCACAGACACTGCCCCATAGAAGAGGCTGCTGAGGAAAACAGGGTAAATGCTGCCTCTGAGAGCACAATGACAGCTGGAGGAGAGTGCAGCCAAGACAACATAATGACCTAAGAATCGTCATGAGAATTAAATCCTCTCCTTACTGAGTGTCAGGCACCAACTTAAGCACCAGTGATGGTGCTGTGAGGAAAACAGTTGTATGCCTGCCTTCTTGGTGGTTACATTCAACCAGGGATTAATTAAGTTAATGGTCATCATTATTTTGATGATACAGCGTTATGCTCAAGTAGGTGGGAAGACCTCATTTTGAGAAAAAATCTACAAATGAAAAGTGATTATCTACAGGGTACATATTTGTTAACACAAGACAAAAGAGGAGGATAAAGTATATTGGAATTGGCAGGAGACAAGTGTCACTGCCTCCAAATTCTGATGCAAGATATACTTCACTATCTGAGAAGTAGCCATGCTAAGTAAAGTCCTGATCAGTTTCCCTAGACAAATGCCTATATTGCACTGTGTGGTCACACAGCCTAAAATCTTCTAAAATTTATATTATTAATGAGGGCAAATAGGGAAACATCAAATTACTTCTCTTCCTAAAGTACATTTACCTAGTATCCCATGATCATCTCCATCATTAATAGTCTAAAACCTGAGATTTTTTTCCAGTGCAAAAAATTGTTTTTATAAACAGTTAAAGGTCTCAAACCACATGAGAGGTTTATAAGAAAAGATGCAAGAAATTTAAAAAAGTCTCAGTGAAAATGGAAGAATATCTGTCTATTGGATGGTAAGTGTGAGACTGTATTCCCTCTGAATCAGGCTGACACAGTCAAGATGGGAAAAGGAACTGTGAACAGCAGTTTAAGACATGTGTCTATGATGGTGAGAATTACAGGAGCTAGAGAATGATAGTGTTTCAAGAAAAAGAAAGTGTAATATTTTAAAAATACGGGAAACAGTAAAGAAGTAAAGAAAGAAGTAAAGAAAAAACTGAGATTGGAGAGTGACAGAGTGAATCCACAACTCTGGGGAGGGAATAGGCAAGGGAATAAGAACCAATGTTCTTTAAAATCACAGGGAGCCTATGGTTTTAGATGGAGGACAGGAGCCCATCCACAGAGAAAAGGAGGGCAGAGAAAACAGCTGGGAGGTTGGACCAAAGTTTGAGGGAAGGTAGTGAGAATTCCAGGAAGATCTTTTCTGATGGATCCTGATCCAGAGAGTAAAATGCAATAATATTTCTAAGAATAGGAAGAGTTTAACACTGGAGACCAATTGACTAACATAGAAGTCAGAATATTGCGTGTAATAATTGATTAATTGACAATGAATTTTAATTGCTTGCATGTAGTGTTTCAGAGTTGAGAGGCTGAGTGTGAAAGAAACGATCAATGAGAAGCTTTCTTCCAGTTCTTTCAGGAGTTCATTTAGTGGGCGGAAGTAGTTTAGGGAAGCATGTAAGTGGCTCTTGGTATAGTTTAAAAGAATGGAAAATAAATGAAGGAAAGAGGAATGAATGTATGGTTTCTGACAAGTGGGGGAACCTGAATTTAGGATACATGAAGCTTACTGGTAGATAACATGAATCAGTATAGCAGTTGCAGTTTCAGTGGAGGTGGGTAAGATTGGCCTGAGTAAGTTAGGAAATCCATCTCTCTGCAGATGAATATCCATGGATGCCAAGATGAAGCCAGAGCTTTTTCTGAGACATTGCAACTGGTTCTCCACCAGGGAGAAAAAACAATATTGAGAGAGTCTTCTTAAGGAAGGGTCAAAGATGTTTAAGCAACTCGAGAAACCTGAGGCTGAAATGGCTGAAAAGAAGATCAACCTAAGAGCAATGTATGATGAGCTCATGAACATGTGTCTGAAACCAGATGTAGAGTTGCTTAAGGTAAGAGTGGAGTGTTTGCCTGGGAATATTTTATATAATTGGAAGCTCACACCATTGATTTCCATTATGAATTTGATACCAAAGATATATATTTTTTCATCTCCTGCATCCATGGTGGAGAGTGGCTCCCACTTGGGACTAATATAATCTACTCCTGACAGAATCACGCACATACAAACCTTATGAAATTTTGATTATGGAGATTCCATGAGGAATATTTTCCTTGTGAAAATCTACTTTTGTTTCTTCTTTCAGTGAACACCAGAAAGGAAAAACTCTTTTAAGGTCTTTTAATTCTGGTCTGCAAGTGGGTAATGTAGAAACATTTGTAAAAGCTTCCATATATTTCCTGCTTCTGATGTGATACCATTGGTTTCATTTACCATTAATTTGGGGCATATTACTCTTTCAGTACAAACCTTAGGAGAGACTCGGATGCACAGAGCTGAGAGTAACAGCAGTACACAGCCACTTTCCTCTTTTCACACTCAGTGTTTCAAATTCTTCGAGAACATAAATCAGAATAGATGGTTAACAAAAGTAGGGGGCCAGGGTAATGGGTCAAAAAGGGAAGGAGAATATAGTCAATAATATTGTGATAAGTATACATGGTGACAGAGGATTACTAGATTTAATGTTGTGATGACTTTGTAAGGCATGAAAATGTTGAATCATTAATTCTGTGCACCATAAATTAATAAAACCAATCTATAGAAAATATACTGATACATAAATAAAAAACACATTTAAAAATTATTCACAAAAGAATTTACATTCTTACAAGGTATGGCCAAGATTATCTTTAGGGAGGAAAAGGAGAATAAATTTTCAAGGCAGTTTGCAAGTGGTAGGATTAGTACTTTTCCAAACCTCCCCAAACCCAAACTGGTTTGGCAGAATATCCTACTTCTGAAGAAGCCTAAGTTTCTCTTTTCCTTCTTGACGTGAGTTAGGAGATGAACTGAAAAGGTGAGTTTGTTCTTCAATGCTAACAGGGATTCATGAGGGCCATGAAAAAGATCCAGCTACTTTTAACAAAGTGAACATATAATCTCTCAGAGTATTTTCAATTGTTCTGAGCTTATCTGTTTGTATGTGTTTTGCAGTATATGTTTTCCTTCACTTCTTGATCAGAAGTTAGTATTTTTTCACATCTGTGGCTGAGGGAGCTATGTGTTGTCACGCCCAATGCAAACTTTTCTGTAAGACTGGTCACTTGTGGTTTTATATTTCACAATGAGTAAGAACTGAAAGTGCAAAGACTAGATTTTCCAAGAATTAAGTAAGAGAGGCAAGTACCTCTGAGAAATTGGGGTGGAAGTAGGCAGAGAAGAAAAATAAGAGGGATCCCCTCAGAACAGTACAGTCGTATCTCATGAAAGGATTGTGATGAGGCACATTCAGTTGAATGATGACAGTACCAAAAGAATAACTGCATCTTTCTCTTTACAGGAGTGAGCAGGCGCAGCTGCACATGCCTCAGCCTCTGTGGCCCACACTCCCTGCACCACCCATTACTAGACGGATGGACAAGCTCAGCAGCTTCCAAGGCGAGGGTTGCCCCATGGGTTGGACCACCTGACAGGGTTCTTCAGTTAGGACTTTTTCGTGGATGATCTTTTCCTCTATCTTGCAGGGGACAACAACCTGCTAAGTGGCATGTATAGTCCTGGTTAGTCATGGAGTCACTATAATATGGCAAAAGATAAAATCAAAACTGCTGTAATGATAGATGTGACTCAGTCTTTATTAATTACTTATAAATATGATAAGTTACTTATAAAAGGAGAAAAAAGACATGAACCAAAAAAGGACTTCTTGAGTCCTAAATATCATCTCATAAAATGTCAGTTGTTCACTGAGCCATACAAAACTGGGTGGCAGTTCAAGATTTAAAATAACAGCAGTGAATTAGGTTTTAAATACTTTCTAATTGGACTTATAACGCATTGATTTCTGAGGACAATGCATGTAATCAGAAACAATCATATATGTGAAAAAACCTAAATGCAGAAACAGAGATTTTATGAATAATAACAATAAAGAAAATTGGTGGTTGATGGGGCCATATATAGAGTTCCATGGTAAACCTGAACCTGGAGGGTCAGTATGTCAGGAAGAGGAAGAACAAGTTCTCAGGTGGAGCTGGTTATCAGAGGCAGACAATTAGTGTGCAATCACTTCTAAGAAGGCCTTTAGGTTACTTCTTTAGTGACAACTCACTTAATTAACTGGAATATTGTCAACTGGAATAGTATCATATTCTGGAAAAGTAATCTCTGTTTATTTAGCTTAAAATTATTTTTTGTCCCCCATGAAGTAGTGATAGAGGTAAGTTTTATTGCTATGGACTTGGTGGCACTGCCCAGGTGTCCAGCTTTTCAGGTCTCATAAAAAGTAAACAGTCAGAAGAAGACACGACCTCCTTCTCCTTTATCATCTCTGATTTTTAGGAAGATTTTTTTCTATTCTAATTAGATATTTGTTTCTCCATGAGATATTGTTAGCATCACTTGAATCCAATATTTTCTATTCAGAACTGGCCTTCTAAGAATGTTGGAATGTTTTGTTCCCAGTGAGACACTAGGGAGATAGGTGCTTTTTCTCAAAGACAAATTTATTTTAAACATTGATTTTGACTGGAATATTCTCTTTTCTTCACAGTGGAAATTTCCTTCAGTAGTGAAATAAACAATTGCAATTCTCAGGCTGTTGGATGGTCTGAGAAGTCTGAGGTTTATGCATGACCATCTACATGTGTCTCTGGCCCCTGGAACATCGAACTGTTTTGCTGTACGGGGAGTGCAGGTCTTCACCTCTGGCAAACATTACAGGGAGGTGCACGTGGACAAGTCTTGGGACTGGGCTTTGGGGGTCTGTACACAGACCCGGCTGAGGAAGAAGGACATGCTGATTAACTCTCAGGATGCATTTCTCTTTTAATATGTGAGGAGGAAAATCGTCACACTGTCTGGACCACTGCCCCAGTGACTCCTCAGTACATAATGAGACCTCTGGGCAGGCTTGGTGTGTTTCTTGATGTGGAGAGTGGAAGTGTAAGTTTTGTGGATGTTGTGAAGTGTTCTTTCATGAAGCATTTCCTCATTACACCTTCCCCACTTCAGAGGGGTCTAGAGGACATGTTCAGTTTCCTTTTTAGGCCTTTCATTTACATACTGGCTACACATGAGTAGGGCTAAGTCAGGGAACTGGCAGTGAACCTGGGATGTCTATTCTGGGGTAGCCCTTCTTAGTTGAGGCCTATCAATGATACTTTATATTCTTTTATGCTTTTTCTACTTTAATGTAACCTTCTTTTGCTGCGATTCAGTATAAAGGTTGTATAAAATGTAACATTTTGTTAGTTTCCTTTTCTTGGCATTAAAACCACATCTTACCGCCCTTTATCTTGAATATATGCTGTGATTTGTTTTATGTTTTGTGAGCTTGCTGGAGTCATCAAAATATATATCAGTGTGCAATTACTATTCATGGCCAAAATCTACGAATGCAAAGTTTGCATATCCTGGACATATATGGTTAATCTATCATGCTATGCCAGTCTGCACTTTCCTGCTGCTCTGCCTCTTTGTGTAGTTAATCCTACTAGTCCACTCAACTTCTAGGGAAAAACTGAGTTGACAAGGAAGTTCCCATAGACTTTCAGAAATAGGAAAAGCCTTTATTTTAGAGAACGTGGAATAAGCTGGTCCTTTTCTTTTTCAAGAGAATAAATGATAAGATGTAACGGGAGAAAGTGCTGTCTATTTACATCTGCATTCTTAGCAGCTAACATGTTGGCTAGGACATCAGGGGTGTATAGCAAATTGTTGAATAAATAAATAGATAGAGGAATTGCCTTAGTTAAGAAATATATGGCTAAAAATATTCTGGATTTAAGGGATGATATAAAAAACTGATAATATCATGCAAGTTGAGTTTACACTTCACCGATTTCTCGCTATTGTAAAAAAGTGATATTTCTGTGTGGGAGGCAGCCACTCTAGAGATTCTCTAAGCACAGAGAGTAGGTGTGTGTGTACAGGTGTGTTTCAGTCATGGTGGTCATACATCATTGTTAATTTATTTAATATCCTCTTCAGGGCCATGAGTGATGGAATTGGAGACAGAAGAAGAAATGCAGACATAACCTGCCTGCTCACTTTCTCTTTCACCATCATACGGTATTGTATTGGGTTTTGTTTTTATTGTTCTTGTCCCACACTAAATTGCAAGTTCACCTTATATTTATTGTGATTTATGTTCTAAGTATTACAGAACACACACACCCAGGGCCAAGGGGGTGCATATATCATTACCAAAAGGACCCTTCTCTAGGTTCGATTGTCTGTGGCCATAGGAAAGATGTCTCTCAATGACAGAGATTTGTAAAAAAAAAAAAAAAGAAAGAAAGAAGAACAAAAAAAAGTGTTTATATAATGCTATACAGACTTAGAGTAGTGGCCTAATGTCCTCATTAAAATTTTGTATCCAAAAGAACAGCTGTGCACACACACCTACTCTCTTTTTTACAATAGGCATGTGCAGCTGCCCATAGTGCTTCCTTNTCTGTGGGCATAGGAAAGATGTCTCTCAATGACAGGGATTTGTAAAAAACAAAGAAAGAAAGAAAGAAGAACAAAAAAAAGTGTTTATATAATGCTATACAGACTTAGAGTAGTGGCCTAATGTCCTCATTAAAATATCAAAGTTATTTTGTATCCAAAAGAACAGCTGTGCACACACACCTACTCTCTTTTTTACAATAGGCATGTGCAGCTGCCCATAGTGCTTCCTTCTCCCCGTGCCCTAATTCCTAGTACTGTATCTCAGGAAAAGAACCGAAGGCATGATTCAGGCTGCAGGCACCACCAGCTGGGTGGCCATTCAGGAAGGATCTCTAATTAATCCAAAGCCATGTGGCACCTTCTCATGGCCCACTGGCAAGAGTTCTTGGTACCCATTTTCTTCCAGGCAAATTCTCTCCTGCTTCCCAGGCCACGTGACCAAAGGAGTACCCCAAAGCCGCGTGATCTTCGTCTACCAAAGCTGCATGGGTCCCCACTCTGGCCAAAACCACATGGTTCTTCTAAGCAAAGTTCCAGGGAGCAGGGGGTGGGGGGGCCAGGCCGCCACTCTGCCAAAGCCAAGTGTCGTTTCTGTGTTACAGCCGCATGGTGATTCCCTGTCAATCGTTGCCATGTCTGTGTTTAATTCCCCGTGGAAATATTCCTCTGTGCCCCCATTTCCAACTCCTCCTACAATCAGTTATACCCCCCAGCATTCCTGTATTATTCCAAGTTTACTGGGCTCCCATCATGAGTCTGGGCAGGTGTGGCCCCATGTCATGGAGCCAATCTTCACCAAGTTCTCATGCAGGCACCAAAACCTGGGGGGACCTGACTCCCAGTTACACCTTGTTGGGGAGTCCCTTTCCATCCCCCTGGCTC
Organism: Sturnira hondurensis; assembly: GCF_014824575.4. Classification (NCBI taxonomy): domain Eukaryota; kingdom Metazoa; phylum Chordata; class Mammalia; order Chiroptera; family Phyllostomidae; genus Sturnira; species Sturnira hondurensis. Next base: position 2,918 of record NW_028085679.1, on the reverse strand, counting down.
AGAGCATGGCCACAGCTATTTAACACATCTATGCAACCAGTTAAAGGTTATAGATACAACCATCCCATGGATTAGCTGCAAAGCGATACCTGTACAAAACAGCTCTGCATGTTCCTGCTCCATGTATTCCTGCCCCAACTCACACATGTTGGGTGGAAAGGGGTCAGGATATCTTATATGTCTTTCTAATATTTCCTAGACACCTTGAGTTCTAGACCCGATTCCAAATCCCTATTTGGGGCCCCCCTCTTGCCTGCACCCTCTATCATAAGTACAGCAGTGGGTAGTGGAAATAGTAACTAATACATCCTACTCTTACAATTTTCAGGCTAGTGATAACAAGCATCTACCAATTGGATGAAAGTTTGCTGACTATTATGAGGACATGGTATAGTGTGCTCAGAGAGTATGGATTAAGAGGAACCACAGTGGTCTATAGAGTCAGATAGGACATCCTTTAAAAATGATTATTTTAGCTGAGATGTGATGGGTGACTTTTATGGTATATAACTTCTAATTATAAAGCTGTCAGTATTAAAAAATGCCATTGAGCCATTGACTCTATTCCAGGAAGCTTTCCACTGTAAAAATTTTATTAAAAAGTTTAATGAACACATTTATACATTCAATGTGATTATGCCATTTTGGAAACATACAAGAATTTTGTTCCCTGAAGTTACAATATGCTCCAAGACAGTCAGGTATCAACCTACCACATCACAGGACATTTCACAAAAATAGGTTCCTTGCAAATGAAACTATATCAAGTAAATGGTCAAACCTTAACTTCTCATGGAGAACTAAAGCATAAGAAAGGCTTCAGAGGGGAAGAGAAGGGAGAAGAAGAAACTAAACTACTTATGAGGGATCCATTTTCAGGATCATAGAAGCTCACTGTTGCATTATCATAATCCAAAAACACTCCAATCTTACCCAGAGGCCTTTTCACATACTGAATTAAGGGTGGGCAGTTAGTGGAGAGACAATAATGATCATTCACTTTCAAAGAAAATAGAAGAGATGCTTCTTCATAATCAACAATAAGATGGGTATCACTCATCAGGGAATCTTTACAGACTCCCAGAATCCACATTGAGCGGTTCCGCATATCCACCTCCCAGTAATGTCTACCAGAGGTGAAGGTATGAGTTCCCCATGCTGCAAAACTCTGCACTCTCTGGGGCTCTCTGGATGCACTGTCACGGTCACCTCCAAACATTGTACTAACACCATTAGGAAGGCTTATAGAGCGACTGATGGTTTCTGCACTCAGAACATTGTCCACTGCAAAGGAGGCAAAATATCTGGTCAATGAATGGAATTTCCACGCCTTGAGAGACAGTCCCTTCATTTGCCCTCCCCTCAAGAAATATAAAATAAAGAGAGTAAAGTGAGTTGAGACTGGCTCCTCTACCAAGAGCAAAAGTTATCACTACCTCTACAGCACAGAAATCCTTTAAATTATACAGAAAAAAAAAAGCACAGCAAAACAAAAGCCCTTTGCATATATTAGGAACTGTGTAAAGCAGTGATTGAATCTTAATCCCCAGTTTGTTTCAGTTCACACCGAAAACTTTTTTTCTCAGTGTACAACTTTCTTCTTGTGTTGATGGTCCTTGATNAATAAAGAGAGTAAAGTGAGTTGAGACTGGCTCCTCTACCAAGAGCAAAAGTTATCACTACCTCTACAGCACAGAAATCCTTTAAATTATACAGAAAAAAAAAAGCACAGCAAAACAAAAGCCCTTTGCATATATTAGGAACTGTGTAAAGCAGTGATTGAATCTCAATCCCCAGTTTGTTTCAGTTCACACCGAAAACTTTTTTTCTCAGTGTACAACTTTCTTCTTGTGTTAATGGTCCTTGATACTGTTTAATAAATAGATAGCAATTTTCTATTTGAGGGTAATTATTCTTATAGAAGTTACACCTGTTCCATATTTAAGACTCAAAATATTGGATAGAAATTTGCATCATAGATAAATTAGAAGTGCCTGAAGGGGGTGTTCTGGCTTTACATGATCTGTTTAGAGTTCACATTCAGGCTGATCCTGATTTCATCTCTTGGGGTCTAGACCTGCTCTCTAGGAGGGGCCTGCTATGGTGGGGCCATGCTCACAGATTCTTTTTCTGTCTCCAGTGGTTTTGAAATTGATCTAACAGCATTAAAATTATTGTGCTTATGGCAATTTCAGTTATTTTTAGACTCTCTGATCTTATGAATAATTTCACAAATATTTTTGTGTTTATCAATGCATGATCAACACACTTGCAATATACAAAAGATTAAAAACCATCAATGCCATATTTAAACTTTCAAGAATGATTGAGACTGAATAAGGTATAATATTGATTGTTAGTCTGAGAACTAAATATTCTATTTCTTCATAACCACATAACCAATCTCATCGTTCTTTTCCTAGTCTTCTTCAAGGTCTACATGAAATCTAATTTAAAAAGTTATCTTTCTCCATATTTTCAACATTCTATAAGTTGCAAAGTTCACCTTGGTTATTGTGATATGACTATACAGGAGAACGATAACAATTTTGGAAAGTCATGAACTACCTTCATGTCACTAAAAATATGTACATAATTGAAATAGAAGACTCAGTCTTAACAACCACTGGATAAATGGGGGCCTGATACCGAAGGGCTGACTCTTACCTCTGAAGTTCTTCAGCATATCTTGGATTCCAGTGATGTGCCATGAAGTGAGCTCTGGGTTCACTGGCTGAGGCTTTTGCATCTGCACCGATTCAGGTCTGTAAAGAATGACAGCAGAGGGGTTTAGGCCAGAGGTTAATCACACAATCATTTAAAAATCACAGCTTTCTATCCTAGATATTTCACCAGCATCCTTTCTTTCTGAGTTAATGGGGTATACATTGTATTTCACCCCTTGGGCATATAAGAAA
>NW_028085678.1:0-946 GCF_014824575.4 Sturnira hondurensis | reverse complement strand
ATTGGAAGTTCTAGCCACAGCAATCAGACAAGAAAAGGAAATAAAAGGCATACAAATCGGAAAGGAGGAAACAAAACTGTCATTGTTTGCAGATGACACGATAGTGTACATGGTGAAAATCCATGTACGATAGTGAAAATATCGTACGATATTTTTGACGTACGATGTACGATAGTGAAAATCCTATAGACTCTACTGAAAAACTGCTCGAACTAATAAATGAATTTGGCAAAACAGCGTGATACAAAGTCAATATCCAGAAATCAAAGGCATTTTTGTATACCAACAATGAATCAGCAGAAGCAGAAATCAAGAAAAAAATCCCATTCAATATAGCAAAAACAAAAATAAAATATCTGGGAATAAATCTAACCAAGGAGGTAAAAGACCTGTATGCAGAAAACTACACAACACTGAAGAAAGAAATTAAGGAAGACACAAACAAATGGAGACGTATACCGTGTTCATGGATTGGAAGAATTAACATCATCAAAATGTCCATACTACCCAAAGCAATTTACAGATTCAATGCAATACCTATTAAAGTACCAATGGCATACTGCACAGACATAGAACAAACACTTCAAAAATTTATATGAAACCATAAAAGACCCCGAATAGCAGCTGCAATGTTAAGAAAGAAGAACAAAGTAGGAGGAATCACAATACTGGATATCAAACTGTATTACAAAGCCACTGTACTCAAAACAGCTTGGTACTGGCATAAGAACAGGCACATAGACCAATAGAACAGAACGGAGAACCCAGAAATAAACCCAACTCTCTATAGTCAATTAATATTTGACAAAGGGGGCAGTAACATAAAATAAGGTAAAGATAGCCTCTTCAACAAATGGTGTTGGGAGAACTGGACAGCCACATGTAAAAAAATGAAACTCGAGCACCAACTTACATCATACACCAAAATAAATTCAAGGTGGATAAA
>NW_028085677.1:0-757 GCF_014824575.4 Sturnira hondurensis | reverse complement strand
GTCTCCAGACATCACCGAATGTGCCTGGGGCGGCAGAAGAATCCCCCACCCCCACCCTGCGCCGTTGGGAGCCACTAAGCCAGGACCAGCTAAGGCCGCATCTGCCACATGGGGGGGGGGGGGGNNNGGGGGGGGGGGGGGGAGACGAAGGTCCTCCCCAGTCGCTTGCAGCTAGGTGTTGTGAGTCCCAGCTCTGACTTGCTCATCGTGCACATCTGTTTCGATTTGTGTTCCCTCTACATGTAAAAGTTCAGTTCAAAGGGAGCAAATCTGTTTCTACGCTACGGAAAACGCGAGTGTTTGCCATACCACTAGGGGGCCCTGCTGCACAAGGAAGACTCAAGATGGTGGCCAGGGTGTGCTGGGCGAGTGGGGTGGATTGGCTGGTGGGTGGTGGGCAGGGGCTGGAGAGACGGCTTTTGAAGAGCAGTCGGTGCTCCGAAGCCTCGGAGGTAGGCCGGCCCCTCCCACTGCTTGCGGGACAGCTCCTGGGTGAGGCCGGTTGTCTTCCCGTCACAGACAGCCTTTCTTCGACATTGCTTCCCTCCAAAGCTGATCTTGAAGACCAGCCTCCCCCTCCGCCATCCAATGTCACCGGTTGGGATACCGGCGCTCCATGTAATATTCCTCGCCCAGGCTACCGACGTGTGTAGCCGTGACTGTGCTGTCTTGCTTTCCGAATGAGGGCAGGGCGCAGACACCGTGCGTGTGTCTGCACACCGCTCGTCAAGCACTGCGCGTGCGCTGTTGGCATCAG
>NW_028085676.1:0-600 GCF_014824575.4 Sturnira hondurensis | reverse complement strand
CTTCTTTCTGTTCCAAACTGTTGATTTGAGCCCAGGTTTCCTTCCCATCAGTGTTGGTTCCCTGTACATTTTTCTTTATTTCATTTTGGATAGCCTTCACTTTTTCCTCTATTTTGTGACCATACTCAGCCCTTTCTGTGAACATCATGATTGTCAGTATTTTGAACTGTACATCTGATGGGTTGGCTATCTCCTTTTTGCTTAGGTTTTTTTCTGGAGTTTTGATCTGTTCTTTCATTTGGGCCATATTTTTTTGTCTTGGCCCAGCTGTTACTTATCAGGGGTGGAGCTTTAGTTATTCGCCAGGTGGGGCAACCCACTTCATTGTGTTGTGGTGCTGTATGTGGAGGAGGGGTCAGAGAGGGAACAATGCTGCTTGCTTGACTCTCGTCCCACTTTACGTCACTTCCCCACTACCACATGCAACTTGGGCCCTTCTGGCACTGATTCCTGGGTGGGTGGGTTTGTGTGTGTTCTAGGACCCCATGGGTCTCTCCAATGAACTTTCCTGTAAGCCTGTGAGTTTTTCCCACCACTGCAGCCTCCACAAATTTTACAGTCAGAGGTTTTGAGGCTTTCTTTTCCTGTGCTGGAATCCTG
>NW_028085675.1:0-2449 GCF_014824575.4 Sturnira hondurensis | reverse complement strand
ATAAGATGGGGGGGGCAGGGCAGGGAATATAAAACAGAAAACTGTACTTGAATAAGAATTAAATTATAAAAAATAAAAAAGAGAAAAAAAAGAATGGTATAAGAAATATAGAAGGCAAGGAACTTATATGTATGACCCATGGACAAGAACTAAAGGGGGGTATGGAGGTGAGAGGGGGTGCGCAGGGCAGAGGGGAGTAAAGGGGGAAAATAGGACAGTTGTAATAGCATAATCAATAAAATATATTTAAGAAAAAGACAAGTTGTTACAATTTCAAACAAGAGGTAATTGGCCTTTAAAAAAGCCCAGTGACGCACCCATAGCTATGTAGCTGCTAAATGGCAAAGTCAGGACTCAAATTTTGACCTGACTCCAAAGCTAATCTTCTCTTCCCGCACCAGTAGGATGAAAGCAGGAATCTGAATGAGGAAGGACCGGCCTTTAAAAAGTCACTGATTGCATCAGGTGACAAGCCTACTCCAAAATCACAGTGGCAAAAATGCTCCAAGAAGTCACGATTTCTAAAGAAACTCAGACCTATGGACTATCTCCTTTGCAGCCTCGTCTCTTTGGCTTGTGTGACGTACCTCCGACTTTGTTTGGCAGACTTTATGCAAAGAGGGCAGAGACGGTTTTCTGAGGCCAGTTGAATCCAGTTATTAGGGGATTATGTCAAGGCTAAGTTCCGCTGGGGTTAAAAACAATCTCAAGACATCAGTTCCTGACACAAAAATATTTGCTGGTCATTCGTGTTGCATATCCAGTGGGGACTGCGGGAGTGCCTTTTTCCATGCTGTCATCAGTCAATGGCTCAGGTGGAGAGGTACCACTGTTACCTTCTGACGCTGGCTTCTCCATATAGTGTGTTGGGATTTGCCTCAGCTGGCTAAGAGTGGGCTGGAGAGCTGAGCACTGGTATGTTGCATGTGCTTTGACCTAAATACACATTATTTCTGCTCACATTTTACTGTCCTGGCCTAGTCAGATGGCCACACTTAACTTCCAAGGGGTGTGGAATGGTAATCTTCTAAGACATGGGACGTTAGAAGACCTGGACATTGGAGCATATGAGTAGTGTCTGCCACAGGGACATAGCAATGCCAACACACTCTTACACATCTCCTCCAAGACCAATATATAATCAAAAACCAATTCTAGATGGCTCAAGAGCAATCACTTTTCCAGTTTCTATTTGTCGTTCTGTATTCTCTAATGCACTAGCCACTGGCTAACATGTGGCTACATGTTAAAATTAAATTGAATTACATTACATTACATTAAATATTTGGTTCCTCAGTTGTACTAGGTACATTTCAAGTCTCCAATAGCCGCATGTGGCTGGTAGTTTCCATAATCAGAAGTGCAGATGCAGAACTTCCCTGTCATTGCAGAAAATTCTATTCATGTGCTATCTTTTCCTCTAAAAGGCCAAATAGCAACTATTTTAGGTTTTGCAGGATACAAAGTTTCTCTTGCAAGTATTCAACTTTACTACTATACTGTGAAAGCAGCCTTAGGAAGTATGAAAGTAAACGGGCATAGTTGTGTTCTAATAAAACTTGACTTAAAAAACAGACGGCTGTCAGAATTTGGTTCATGGGCTGTTCGTTTTCCAACCCCTGGACTAGACCAATGGTCTCCAAAGGTAGGGGCAGCCAGTTTTACAAGTCCATCTAATGAATGTGGTTAAAAATACTAGTACATCCGTTAACATTTAAAAATCTATTAATCTTTACTTATACTCATTATTCAGATTGGCATTGACTCTATCGTTCTTGGTCTGTTCGTTGGATGGTGACAGTCATGTATGCTGTTAGGTAGGGGTTTCATACACAGGGTTAAACACTGTAATATTCACAGGCATTTTTCTTCATCTAAGACATTGTGACATAATGCAGCCTACATAGTCTAGTTTTGTGATTTTATGAATTGTATCAGCTAATTTTAAGGAAACCATCCTTCACACAGTGGAGGATTGTTTAAAAATATTTCTGCAGAGACACCACTGGTTATGCTATTGTTACCCCACACTACACTTGGCTCTGGGACATGGGGGTTGGGGAGCTGAAAACCACATTTCTGCTTTGTCAGTTTGTGTCCTGTTTGGTTCTGGCAACCTGAAAGGCAGGAGGAGGGAGCAAGAACTTGCTCCTCAGTATCAGTCTGCTGTTTTTGCTCTTGTCACCCCAGCAGGTTTGTCCTTTTCTTTTCACACTCCCCAACCAGCTTTGTTCATCATGCCCCTCAGACGCAGCAGCGCCAGCTAGGCAGCACCTCTCCTCCGACTCTGATTCCTCCCCCAGGCCCTTCCTCTCAGGGCCTGATGACCTGGGGCACTGGCAAGTCCTCAGAAGTGTGCATCCCAGATCCCCCAGCCTCTCTTAGGTTCCAGGTCTGTTTCCTCTTCTTCTCTTTGATTTCTAGCCCCAGGAGTAGAACCTGCTTTCTG
>NW_028085674.1:0-508 GCF_014824575.4 Sturnira hondurensis | reverse complement strand
GTTTAAACAGTTGCTAAAGTTACTTTACAAGCAGGCACGTTCACTATGAAATCGTTGTAATGGAGAAATAAAACAAAGGTACAGTATAAGGAAGAAAGATTCTCCCAAACAGTTCCAGTTAAGCATCAAAATAACAACCAGGGTTACCTTGATGCAACTTACGAAGTTTCTTTACATGAGGATCTCGTTTATAGCTTTCTGGTATAGATAATTACCTGATTGGACTGACTGTTGTTTCCTAAAGCTCTCATGTTTTCATAACACCTAGATGAGGCTGTGACCTAAGTACTCCCTCAGACAGATGTGCTGATGAATGTGTATGTGTTCCATACCCACACCGACATGTTAATATGTCGGTTAGCAGTTATTTCATGTAGAGTACAATTGCTTTTTATTCAGAGGGGGCAACTGATTGTACTGGAAGAAGAAAAGTTGTCGAGCTAATTAGCAGACATTGTGTGTGTGCGTGTGATTAGTGAATAAAGGTAAGATTCCAAATACAGGTTTG
>NW_028085673.1:0-3971 GCF_014824575.4 Sturnira hondurensis | reverse complement strand
GCCTTCCACTGAATCACCCACACTGTCCCAGGTGGCAAAGGGACACTGCCAGATTGTGCTGGGAGGGAATGGAGACCCACACTCTGGCCCTTATGGCTGACATCCTTGGATGGGGGTGCAGGTCAGGGGTTCTACAGTGTGGGAGGGTAGTGTGCAGGTGTAGTCCCAAAGATGTTCTCTGGCTTGGCTAGACATCTGGTTCCCAGGTTCTTCGGCTAGAGAGAAAGGGTTTTTTTAGGAGCATCTATCTCTCTATCTATCTATCTATCTATCTACCTACCTACCACTTGTCTGTATCTTAGTTGTTTGTAATCTGGAGGTCTTTGCACCTATCTGTTCTATCTGTGTCTACAGGGAGGTAATGAGGACCCAAGGACTCCAAACCACTCCGTCCCCCAGTTTGACTACTTAGAAAGTCTGCCTTCTTGTCACATTTGAAGTCTACTCCTGCTTTGATTGACTCAGTTCAGTGCATGTAAGATTTCCTGGGTCCAAGACCAGACAAGGAGACTACCAACATCATTCCATCAGGAGCTCATGAAGGGAGGTCTCACTCAAGGTGCATCTCGGGCAGAGACGGGACCACGTGGATTTGCTCTGTGCCTTCCACTGCCACCCCCAGACTATGTGCTGTTTCTTTGGAACAGTGAGCCTACCTGCTGAGACGGGAACCTGTCTTTAATCTGGGGGCGGGGCATCCTCAGGTGACCTGAGCTCTGTCACCAGAGCTGGGGTAGAGACAGATAAAGACCATGGAGTCTCACAGAGTCTTTGTGTCTACTGGGTCGGGGGGTAGGGGGACAGCAGAAGTCAAAATGGTAGGTTGGCTTCCAGATGGAGTCGCTTTGGCTGCACAGCCAGGAGATTATACTTAAAGAGACTCAGGGAACAATGGGGCTCTTCACAGGGACTCAATCCTGAAATCCTGGTGGAGTGGAATCCTAATGGTTTATTTTGGCCATTGGATGAATGAGAGGCTGTGCTTTTCTGGTTCTGCAGAGAGTATTTTACATAAATAAGTGGCTGGTAAACATGATTAATATTTTCATATTTTTTTCCTTTGCACAGTTGACATGAACATAGAACACGTGGCCATGGTTTGCCTGTGAAAGGCTGACTGTCTTTTCAGGAGCCTTGCACTACACAGCATGTCTACCTTGTACTTTCATCCTCCCAGGGGAGAAGGGAGTATGTTTTCATTCCTCTGTGTGTTTTCATAAACCTTTAATCTTGTAAAAATTTTGCACTTACAGACAAAATGTTAGTAAATAAAATTTTCCTTAACTATCACCCATACTTTTTCTATCATTACACTCTTGAAAAACTAGTGTTGTTTTTACAAACTGAGATGCTAACATTGGTAAGACAACATTATCTAAAGTGCAGGATGGATTTAAATTTTATAAAATTCCCAATATATATTTTTATTTTAAAAAATATCCATTTATTTATTTATTTATGTTTAGAGAGAGGGGAAGGAAAGGAGAAAGAGTGGGAGAGAAACATCAGTGTGTGGTTGCCTCTCATGTGTCCCCTACTGGGGACCTGGCCTGCAACCCAGGCATGCGCCCCGAGTGGGAATCGAACCTCGATCGTATGGTTCGCAGGTCCGTGCTCAATCCACTGAGCTACACCAGCCAGGGCTAAGCTTTTTCCTTTACAATTTATTTTGTGTTGATCTGAAATAAAGTTTTTCTAAGAATTTTTTTAACAAAGGTAAGAACAGTAAATAAAAAGACGATTTCATACTCTGCTTCTCTCCTCACAGCCGAGTTCCCGGCACCCAAGGAAACCTGGTGTGGAGACCCTGCCTGCAGCCCCTCACCTGTCTCTGCCCCAGGGGAGGTGCCCTGGGGGCTGGGAGGGGGTTTCTGGTAGGCACTTCTAAACAGGCATTGATCGTCTCAGAGCATCGATATTCACATAAGTCATGGAAATCCTCTTAACATGTGGTTGTAGTTTTCAATTTGAAAACAAGAATAAAGAAAATCAAGTGAGTTTTCAGTGATGAACTGAGATTTTAAACCTGTTTCTAAACATCCAGATTTATGAAGGTTGATTTAGGAGAGACTGTGACCTGGAATTTAACTTCAATAAATTTCAAACAAAAGTGTTCAGAAATAATTTTGTAATAATAAAGGTAGAGGCAGTTTTTCAGATTTTAGTGTTCCTAAAAAAGTGCAGGTGAGTTATTACAACACAGATTTTGCTCACAAACACACAGTTCTGACCCAGCAGGCCTAGTCAGGGGACCAGAGTTACCTGTAAGCTCCCAGTGACACTCTCACTTAAATGTTAAACAAAACATTGCTGCAAACACAGGGTGAAATAATACATGAGAGTAGAACTTGTTAAAGCTCCTTGAACACAGGCAGGATTACACAGGCAGTGTGAGCTCTGAATCACTCTCATCGTTAATGTGTCTGCACTCAGCTTTCTGGCCCCTCATGGTTTTAGGGAGAGGGGAAGACAGGAAGCCCATTTCTGCCAGGGTCATAGGGTCACACCCAGGGGAGTGTTGCAGGGGGAACAGGAGAGGCACGTGGGGAGGAGCCACTGGACCAGGGAATGGGGCCCTGGAGCCCCTTCCCTTGATATGCTGACCATTCCCAACCTCTCTCTTTCCTTGTCACTAAAGCTGAGCCATTCTGAGCACATGAGGAGGTTTTGGTTGCACTTCCCCATGGGGTCACATCACTGTGCAAGTATAACTACCCATGTACAGAGCACAGTGATAGTCGGCCTCATCCTCAGGCTTGGCCCCGGTGATGGTGAGGGTGGCTTTGTTCCCAGAAATGGATCCGGAGAAGCGCTCAGGGACCCCAGAAGGGCGGTTGCTTGTGCTGTAGATGAACATGCGGGGAGCCTTGCCTGGGGTCTGCTGAAACCAGCCTGGGTACTTACTACTAGAGACTGAGCCAGAGGTAAGGCCACAGGTGAGTGTGACTGTCCCTCCTGGAGACACAGAGAGTGATGGCTCCTGGGTGACAACAGTCTGAGAATCCACACCTGAAACCAACAGGAAAGACATGTGTGTTGTTATGAGAGACAAGATTACCCTGAGACCCTGCTTTGTTGTGTCCCCCAAGAGTACAAAGTCCCTTCCTCTGACCTGAGCTGCAAGTGAGGAGCCCGAGCAGGAGCACTGTCCAGGCCATGGTGGGTCACTCACAGGACACGGCCTCCTCAGGCTTCTGAGGTGGAAGGAGGTGTCCTTGGGGCCTTTTCTTGCCTCTCAGACCCATTAGGAGGAGAATGTGCTTCATGCAAATCAGCTTCCTCTGTCCTCCTGCCCCAGTGTCACTCTGATGTCCCCTGGGGGTTATATCGAGAGAGGTAGGTGCTGGCACCTTCCACACAGCAGTGACTGCACAGTGACTGAGACACTGAGTGGGGCATTTGGCTGGATGTCTTCCACCCAAGCAGCTTCCCTAAGACCCAGGGGACCTCAGTCCTAATTTCCCCTCTGGAAAATGGGAGGACTGAACAGTGACCTGTGTGCAGTCTCACCCTCCTGCCCCAGTGGCTTTGTTTTCCCCCCGAACCTAACCCCATCCTCCTGACCCTGCTCTGGCCTCTCTAGTAAAACCCCTCCCTGCCCTCCCTGTGGGTTCTTAGCAGGTCTCCTCCTTCCAGCACTGAGACCACTGGGGAGTGGCAGAGCTAGTGTAAGGGGTGTGAAGGGTCAGGAGTCTCCCACCGACACAGCCCTGTCAGCTCTCTGGGTGCAGCAGTCAGGGCACCAGGGCTGAAGCTGTCCCCCCAGGCGTGGGTGCCAGCTCCCCACAGCCCCTGCAGTCACAGTGCAGGGAGCACCCCCCACAGGGCTGCAGGCTCTGAGGGGAAAGGCAACAGCACCCCCATCAAATCAGGAGATTTGTGCCAACAAACAAAGGGTGTAAGAAAACAAGAAAAATACGCCTGATAGTTAGAAACAAAACAAGAGAGTCCCAGGGTGCCTACACTAATGG
>NW_028085672.1:0-530 GCF_014824575.4 Sturnira hondurensis | reverse complement strand
TCATATCAGACAAAATAGACTTCAAAAGAAGGGCCATAAAGAGAGACCCAGAGGTCACTTCATAATACCCAAGGGAAGAATCCACCAAGAAGACATTAACATCGTAAATATATATGCACCCAACATAGAAGCACCCAAATATATAAAGAAATTTCTGGAGGACCTCAAGAAAGAAATTGACAGCAACACAATTATAGTAGGAGATTTTAACACCCCACTGTCTAAATTGGACAAATCTTCCAAACAAAATATCAACAAAGATATTGCAGCATTAAATGACACCCTAAATGAAATGGACCTAATTAATATATATAGAGCCCTCCATCCCAAAGAACCTAAATACACTTTCTTTTCAAATGCACATGGAACATTTTCAAAGATAGATCACATGATAGGACACAAAACGAGTCTCAGTAAATTCAGGAAAATAAAAATCATACCAAGCATTTTCTTGGATCACAAGGGACTGAAATTGGAAACCAACCCCACAGGAAAAAAACCAAAACACCCCAAAACATGGAGACTAAATG
>NW_028085671.1:0-1219 GCF_014824575.4 Sturnira hondurensis | reverse complement strand
CTTCAAATCTTCCCTCAAGGCCACCTCCCCAGTGAGGCCCACACTGACCACCGAAATCAAATACCTATGTTCCCTGTCCCCGCAGCCCACACTGGGGACCGCCATCCCCTCTGTGTCTTCCTGGATCACTCACCCTCCCACGGACTCCACCGTGTGTGCTGTGCTCACACCCACTGTCTCCCCACACAGCACGGGCCCCACGAAGCTGGAAGTGATCCCAATAGTGCTTCCGTGATGTCCCCATATGCAAAACCAGTGCCACACGTCTGTCACGCAGCCACCACTGGTCATCAATGGTCAGGGCAGGGCACCTCCCTATGCTGTAGGCAGGGTCTATATTAACAGCTGGTAGGTGGCAGCTACGGCCCCACCTGCACTCACACCCACATCGATGCCCCTGCACTTTCCCCACAGAGCGGCTCCCCCAAATCCACCCCAGACTGTGCTCTGTGCATCCCAGAGTGCGCACCTCAGCCAGCACTGGAGCAAAGGGCAGGGGGAGGGGCAGGCAAGCAGAGTGGAATTCAATGGGGACTTATCTCGGTTGGGAAACTATGGGATCCCAGCTCTGGTTGGTTCAGAACCCAGTTCCTCTGAGAATTTAGGAAGAGATTAAAGATCGGCCAAGCCCTAGAGGAGGCAAGAGAGGAGGAGTCTGAGAAGTCATCTCTCCACATCACAGACTCCTGTGTGCTGGGACCCCTGGGCCTGGTGGGGACAGTGACAGGCAAAACACCTCTGCTGATGACAGAGAGGGGGCACCCAGAGGAGAATGAGACCAGGGCTCCTAACAAGGACAAACAGACTCATGCTGTTCTACAGAAACAAAGCAGCAACCAATAAAGACCCAGAAGATGGGACCAAGGGTCCAACACAGGCCTGAGCCTGGGCTGACCTGGCCACACATGGCCGTTGCTGCCCACTGTCCTGGAGATGGCTTCACTGGGACAGTTTACACAGCCTGGGTGATGCTGGGTTTCTGAGATCACAGGTCCTGCTGGGACAAGGTTCCACTGAAGAGACAAGGACAAAATGCCAGAGGGTGACCCAGTAGAGGAGGGACCAGGTCAAAGCCCATGATGCATTGGGCACTGAATGTGCACAGCCTGACCACGCTCGGTCCTCATAGTCTCTCCTGTCCCCACAACAGACTCAGCACAGCAAGCGCAGAGGTTCTGGAAACTTCTTGATGAGTCCATTTATTTCCTTCAAAATTTAG
>NW_028085670.1:0-619 GCF_014824575.4 Sturnira hondurensis | reverse complement strand
CGGCCGGGGGAGGGTGACGTGTGCTGGCAGCTTCTCCCCGGGGCCCTGGGCCGGGGTCCTGGGCAGGGCACTTCCCGGGCTCCCCACCCCGTCCCTTCAGCTCCTTCCCTGACCCCTCTGATCACCCCGTCCTGGGAGGGGTCACGTGCCACCAAGCCTCCCCACATTTAACCTCCCATCTGGGGGACAGTGTCAGCATGTGTTCTCAGCAGCCCCTCCCCAGCTTGATGGTTGATTTTGGAAGGTGGGGGCGAGCTCTGCCGCGCCTCCTGCAGGAGGACCTGGTTTTCCGGGACCGTTTTCCACGGAGAGGGCAAGGGGACGGAACGGAGCGCGCTGACCTTGTCCTCCCTGGTGGACATCTGTGTGTCCCCAGTAACTGACACCTGACCACCTGTGTCCAGGTTTCTTCGGGTGGGAAATGGCCCCCGCCTCACTGGCAGGCAGGGCGAGCATGAGGACAGATGAGGCAGTTCTCTCAATTCCTGGCTCACAGTGAACTTGAGTTTCCTTCATTCCCAGCTTTCTGTGCCGAGGGCCGCTACTGATCCTCTCCCGTGCGGCTACCGGAGAGGCCACTGGAGAAGGGCAGGGACTCAGCTGGCTCTCTCCAACGCCC
>NW_028085669.1:0-876 GCF_014824575.4 Sturnira hondurensis | reverse complement strand
ACACACGTTCAAACAGAAAACCAATTGACCGCATACCCTTTTGTGAAGAGCTGGCCCTTTAACCACTACATGTCGGCCACCCTGTCCATCCTGAACCTGATTCTCCCTAACTGCTGGAGAGCGCTCCACTGGGTACCTGTGCCATGAACCACTGACCTATTTCCAGCTGTGTGGTCTGTGAATTATTTCCACAGGTCTGCTATAAATAATGCTGTAATAAATAATTCTGCCCCTACATCCTTCCCCACATGTATTAGCACATCTGTGGGATAAACTCATAAAAATGAAATTGCTAAATCAAAGGGCATGAACATTTTCAATTTTAATAAATATTTGATTCAGGATGCACCAATTTTAATTGGATTTTTCAAACCATAACAAATGGGCCCTGAACCATGTGGCTCAGTGGGTTGGGTGTTGCTCCCCAAAGCAAAGGGTTGCTGGTTCGATTCTCAATCAGGGCACATGTCTGGGTTGTGGATTTGGTCCCTGGTCAGGGTGCGTACAACAGGCAGCTAACTGGTGTTTCTCTCCCTCTCTTTCTCCCTCCCTTCTCCTCTCTAGGGGACTTCAGGTCAAGATGGCAGCGTAGGCAGACATGGCTCGCCTCCTCATACAACCACATCAAAATTGCAACTAAAATATAGGACAGCCATCACTCAGAATGACCAGAAATCGAGTTGCATGAAAGTCTGACAACTATGGAATTAAAGAGGCCACATCCATCCAGACCGGTGGGAGGGATGCAGACGCAGAACTGGCTGCTCCCACATCCACGTGTGGTGGAAAAAATTCAGGAGGGATGTCTGAGGAGCAAGCAGTCCGAGCCCCACACCAGGTCCCTCAGTCCAAGGTTCCAGTGCCAGGCAGGTAAGT
>NW_028085668.1:0-658 GCF_014824575.4 Sturnira hondurensis | reverse complement strand
ATGTTCTCCTTTGGAAAATACTGTCAGGTGAAGTGGGAACACGAGGCAGTAAGGCCAAAGGAAGGAAGAACACAGGGGACCCAGGTGACGGGGGAGGCCAGGGCTGCCCGAGACGAGGTGACGGACATCCAGGGTGTCTCCGGGAGCCAGGTCTGTGGGAGCCAGGCCACCTGTGGCAACACTGAGGGCTGTGACAGCCGTCTGCAGAGATGGAAGTGCTTGAACGCCTGATGTGCTCAAATACGTGCTCGTGAAGGTTTAGACTCTGGGGAGAGCAGTGGAGTGAACATGTGAAATGAGACAGAGCGGCCACATTGCTGACATAGGACCCGATGCAGTGATCACCCCCCATCCCCTGAGTGCTGGCTGACCAATCAGGGGAGGCCTTGGCCCTAAGCCCCTCCGTCCCCTGTGTAACCTGTCCCCTAGAAGCCATCAGGGAGCCAGGTGTGAGAGCAACAACTGACCTGTGACTCTGGGTTTGGTGCCCCTTCCTTGAATAAAACTTTTCTTCTTTCTTTTCTTTTTTGTTTTCTTTTTTTCAGTTCTCACTAGAGGACATTTTTTCCCTCCTGCCTGGACTTCTCCCCCATTACTTTCAGAGAGAGAAAAAGGGAGAGAGAGAAACATTGATGTGAGAGAGAAAGGTCGATTGGTT
>NW_028085667.1:0-1629 GCF_014824575.4 Sturnira hondurensis | reverse complement strand
AAGATTCTGCAATGTGCCAAATGTGTCAAAAGTGTTTTGTGAAATTTCATCATGGGGATTTCTATCGGAATGATGTTCCATGGTCAAGTAGACCAGTTGAAGTTGATAGTTATCAAATTGACACATTAAATGAGAACAATCAGCCCTGGCTGGTGTGGCTCAGTGGATTGAGCCCGGGCCTGCAAACCACATGATCGCTATTTGATTCCCAGTTAGGGCACATGCCTGGGTTGCGGGCCAGTTCCCAGGAGGAGACTCATGAGAGGCAACCATACATTGATGTTTCTCTCCTTTTCTCCTTCCTTTGCTCTCTAAAGATAAATAAATAAAATATTTTAAAAATGAGTACAATCAGTTTTACACCACACAGGTGATAAAATTATTGGTGAAAATGAAAAAGAAGACTTTTTGGCCAAGCTACCAATTTGGAAATTAACCCATCATGTTCACCGAGCCATAAAAATATTTATATTTGTGACAATGTGGATGGATGCACAAAGTATCATGCTGAGTGCAGTTAATTTGACAGATATAGAGAAATACACCACCATCTCACTTGTATGTGAAGTCTAAAGAACAAAATAAATAAGCAAGCAGAACAGAAACAAACACATAGACCTTGAGAACAGAGTAAGGAGTTCTAGAGGGGAGGAAGTTTGGGAGCCTGGGTGAAAAAGGTAAAGGGATTAAGAAGTAAAAACCAACAGTTATGGATTAAGCACAAGGATGTAAAGTACTGCATAGTCAATAACATTGTAAATACTATGTGTGGTGCCAGGTGGGGGTACTGGGTCAATAGGGACATCACATCACACATTGGGTAAATGTCTGACCACTTTGCTGTAAACTAGAAACTCATATAAAATAATATGTAGAATGCCAACAGAAATTGAAAAGGAGAAATAGAAAATTATCCCTAATTCCATGAGGCTAAATCAAGCACATGGGTCAGAGTGTGACAGAAAGGAGAAGTGGCTGAATTCAGGTCTGTGCTTACACGTGTCATCATTATTGGGGAAATTCAGAAAACCTTCTCAGTTTATTACAGACTCCAGTTGAGAACCACAGCCTAGTATTAATAATTGGTGGATCATAACTCAGTAAACAACCTGGGGGCTGCTCATCAGTACTTAGTAAAATAAGCTTACTTGCTGAAGGGCCAATCCTGTTCCTCCTAGAGATATCAAATCTACATGATAAATGCTCCATGTCCCCTTGGAGTATATGTTGTCCTCAGCCTTGACACCCAAAGAAAGCTGTGTGCATCCCTCTGCCTCTGTGTGGTGTCACCTCCACTTGGGGCTGTGAGAATGATGCCAAGGCAATGAGTGCCATCTCTGGGAGTCTTTGTTCTCTGGTGTTTACTTCCTACACTTCTGATGCCTGCCATCAAACAGGCACATGTCCTGCTTCTGACCAGCTTGGACACTGAGCTGTGTGGAGATGGGATGGCTGTCGGGTCCAGCAGAGCCTCTGGTTGGATTCAGCTGATTTTGGTCAGAAGGTTTGATGATTCATTGATGTTTCATTATTATAAGGGAAAACAAATGCATGCACCTCTCTGACTTTGGAGCATGTGAGAGGGTTATCCTCCTATGACAACAAGCCTCTGTAACTCAGATACTGAAG
>NW_028085666.1:0-2314 GCF_014824575.4 Sturnira hondurensis | reverse complement strand
TTTCCCTTGTTTGAAACCCATGGCCTCCTCTGAATGTTGTAACAGCTATGCTAATGATTACTGGGCATTTACCATGAACCAGGCACCATTCCAAGAACTTTATATTGGGACAGTAATCCCTCACAATAAACCCTAGGAGTTATATGTATTATTATTTCTATTTTAACTTAGGGAAACTAAAGAGAAGTTCAATAACTTGCCCAAGGTCAGACCAGTAGTCAGTGGTTGCCTTGGAATTCAACCTCAAAAATCTAATAGCAGACTGGGGACCTTTCTTTTTAGATTTAAAAAGCTTGTTTTTACTGTCGACACTATTACAGATGTCCCTCATTTCAGACTGGGCACTTCTAACTACAGGGTCTCTTGTTAGCTCCTGCCTTTCTCACTGTTCTAGGTCGCATGCCTTCTCAGCTTCTCTTCTTTTCATCTTCCTTAATCCTCTGAGTTCTGTTCCCAGCCTTCATATCTTTTCCCCTCTCTTGATCTTCTCATCCATTCCCAAGACTCATTTATGACCTCCTTAAAACTCCATAACTCTTTCTCCAGCTCGTACCTTTATTCTAAATCATGCATGAGCACATACACACCTAGGAGGTCTGTCATGAAAAAGTCCAGCTGTTGTTAATATAACGAGAACAGTTTGCACAACACCCATGTAACCTGGCAGCCAAGGAGAGTGGACTGGAATGCACGTGCATGAACAATGACAACTTCACTGTACTAATGGCGGTAGATGCCATTGAGTGAGAACGCGTACTGTGTGGTCACCACGTTCAAAATGACTGAGTGAGTAGAGCAATGACTCTGCATAAAATTTTGTGTTAAGCTTCAACATTCCTCTGTGGAAACTATTTGGATGATCCAAAAGTCCACAGCTATGGGCAACTGGTGATTGGCAGCTTTATCATGACAACACACATGCTCGTGCGTCATGTCTCAGGCAGAGTTTTTTGGCAAAACATCAAATCTCCCAGGTGATTTTGCCCCCTACAACCCAGATTTGGCTCCCTGAGACTTCTAAATTAAAATCACCTTTGAAAGGGAAGGGATTGCAAAGTGTTGATGAGATTCAGGAAAATATGACAGGGCAGCTGATGGCGATTGGGAGAACTGTGTGAGGACTTTGGTGGGCACCTGAGGTGCCTACTTTGAAGGAGACTGAGGTGCCATTGTTCTATGTTTAATGTTCTTGTATCTTGCCTCTTCCTCCATAACTGTCTCTATTTTTCATATTACATGGCTGGATGCCTTCTGGACAGACCTCCTATATACACCCATTTTAATATCTGTGTCTATTCAGGTCCATTAGACAGAACAGTCTCCTTTGCTAACTTCTGCTCAGCTGATAAGAAATTGAGCTGAACATTATAATATTCCACTTTCTTTGGTCTTCGTGCCGTTTGTATTTGGTTTATTTAAAGCAAAAAGAGCAATCTAATTCTTTCTTATATTTTTTGGAGCAAACGTATATTTGTTGCTTTAAATTAAGTGTTATGAGAGGAATGCACCACCTGTCTGCTGCAGGCAAGGTCCCAGTTGCTCAGGAAGCCGGTCAGAACTTCCAAAACTCCACTGACCACTGTCATCACAGTGATCCTGGCATCTGACCACATGGTCCTAGCCAGGACAGGAACATCAAGGACTGACACTCCACCAATGATGGAACAACAGATTCATCCTTGACCAAAACTCCAACAAGTTTCAAAAGGGACAGTTTTTAACCCTTTCATTGTCCAGTTGGGCAGGATGTCCCACCAATCATGTGCAGATAAAATCAGAGGGTAAAGGTATCCACGGACTACACATGGGGCCAATTGGAATGAGGGTAGAAAGAAGAACTTCCACTGTATTCCTCTTTGTATTTCCGGATTGTGAGCCACATGAATGTATTATCCCTCTCAATTTCCAAATTCGGGGGAAGGAAGAAGGAAGAGGTTGAGTGGTACAACTGTGTGATTCTCAAAAGAGCCCATCAAAGTTGTATTACTCCAGAGCTTTTACATTATCATAAAAGTCAAAAAACCTTTCAGTGGTTCTGATGTCCACACACATGCCACAAACTCATTAATGTTTAAGTGCATCCTAAAATAATCCATCATCCAAGCAAAAGTATAACATTCATCTGCTTTATCAATTGTCCTAAAAACTTAATAGGTAAGAAATCAGACATGCAAATTCAGCCACTCTTTTTTTTTTTAAGATTATTTATTTATTTATTTATCTTTAGAGGGGAAGGAGAGAGGGAGAGAAACATCAATGTATGGTTGCCTTTCGTCCATCCCCTGCTGGGAACTGGCCTGCAGGGAACTGGCCT
>NW_028085665.1:0-11166 GCF_014824575.4 Sturnira hondurensis | reverse complement strand
CCTCCACAACCGAAACTACCAGTTAACCACACTGCCCTCCACCCCAACCACACGCAGAAACTGAGCTATTTAAACATCCTGTGCTCTCCTCTGCTGCTCCCTCAGCCACTCTGAACCCAGCTACCTCCTTCCCAAGGTCTAGACAGGACGGGGAGTCACCCTGTCTCTTGCCAGTCAACTGTCAGTGCAGTTTATATTACACCTTTGTGTAAATGCCCTAACACACAGATGGACACACCATCCATAGGCCAGGGGCATGTTCGAGTTTTCTTACTGATGGAGCTCATTACAGTAGTGCCTTCTGTCATGACGTTTTCATATATGTGTAGCCTGGTTAAAATAAATTTGCTTACATCCACTGTCGCTTAACATTTTCCCCACTGACTCCAAGATACAAATCTAACTATCAGGACTCTACTCCAGATCCTGTGTGCCCAGGACGCAGCCTTCACGTGACTGCGGCCACTTCTGAGAACAGCCCAAGCTCTTTCTGGTCAAGGGCGTCTCCCACCCCAAACCACTAGACTGATCCCTGCTCATCCCTTCTCTCAGATCAGCGCCAACAAGGACCCCCTCACAGCCAGGACCCAGTTTGCACGATGTCCCCCTGTTATTCAACCCCACTGTCTTGTTCTTTCTCCCCACAAGGACAGTCTCACCAGACTGTCACTGATGTCTGCTGTCCACATGTCTCTCTGTCTGTCCTCATTCCTCTGGGCCCTGTGAGTCCAAGGACAGAGTCCAGCAGCTTCAGCTGTGACTCTCCAGGGCCTGGCACCGTGACTGCCCAGGGTGACTGCTCAGTCCATGCTGCCTGGGGGCCTGGCCAATGGGAAAGAGGAAGGAAAAGGGGCTCTTACAGGGTCTCAGGGGAGGGAAGTGACTGACCCAAGGACACAGAGTTCAAGAAAAGGCAGAGTCAGAACTGGAACAGAAATAGGGCTGCTCCTGAGTCCTGCCTGGTGTCCTCTATTCCCATGTTCTGGGACAGGAGTCATCCTCTGGATTTGGGTGTCACATCAGGTGGGTGCCGGGCATGTGGGGTCTACTGAGACTCAGATCTGAAATCTCCAGAGCTTCCTGTCTCCTCAGGCCCATCCTTCAGGGAGGGGCTACTTCCCTTCCTGCCAGGCCACTGATGAGGAACCCATGACCTCTCACACAGAGCAGAGACTGTGGAACACCCCATTTGTTACTCTGAGTTGCAGTGAATTTACACATCCTCTGCACACTGGTGACCATGGCAGGAAGGACCACGACCGTCACCCTCACTGTCCTTCTCTGTCTCGGTGAGCTACGGGGGAAAGAGGAGGGATGGGGTCCCATCATCTCTCAGGTCCTGGTTACAAGAGACCCAGGAATGAGAAGATTCCCTGGGGACAGAGCATCTGGGTGGACAAGAGGAGGCTCAGCCTCACATCTGACTCCAGGACTCAGGGGCCAGAGCAGGCCTGCAGCTTCTGTGTGGGGGTGAAAGATAATCTCGCATGTGCTCTCTTCCAGGGCTGTGTCGGGGCCCATGGCACCAGGTCCAGGCAGGTAAGTTGTCCCCCAGACCTCCTACTTCAGCACAACGATGTCCCTAGGCAGCTGGGGGACACACACTGGGTCTGGGCTGAAGGTGACCAGTGTGGGAGGGGCCTTGGAGTGACAGCCAGGGAAACTGAGGGGACAAGGCCCCCCGTTATCCTACAGGTCTGATCCCTTTCCAGAAGTTCCCCCCAAACCCTCCATCTTGGCTGACCCAGACACCAGGGTCAGACAGGGGAGCCCTGTGACCATCTGGTGTCAGGGGTCACTGGAGGTGGATGCCTAAGATCTGTAGAAAGACAGCAGCTCTGAGCCCTTGGATGCGAGCATCCCACAGGCCTCCAGCAACAAGACCGGGTTCCTCATTCAGTCCATGAGCTCACAGCACGCAGGGCTGTACCAGTGTGTGTACAGCACTGGGGGCAGGCTGTCTGAGAGGAGTGAGCCCCTGTTCCTGGTGCTGACAGGTAAGGGGGACCCGGGTCTCCTCCCCACTGTGGGCTCCTCCTAGAGGATGAAGGGGACAGCTGGGACTTTAGGGGGCCTCACCCCTCACAGCACCCACCTAGGGGAGGTAAGTTAACTGTCCCCTTGAATTCAGATTCTCCTCCCTCAGGAGAGTACAGTGCACCCTCCCTCTTAGCCCACCCAGGCCCGGTGGTGACCTCAGGAGGGAACGTGTCCCTCTTGTGCAGCTCAGGGTCCACATGGGACAGGTTCCACCTGCTGAAGGAGGGAGGGGCTGAGCTGCCCCAACACAGGAAATCGGAATGGAGATACAATGAGAGGAGGAGGCAGGCTGTGTTCTCTGTGGGCCCCCTGAGCTCCTCCCATGGGGGGACCTACAGATGCTATGGTTCCTCCAGCTCTGACTCCAATGTGTGCTCACAGCCCAGTGACTCTATGCCTTGAGGTCACAGGAGAGGTGGCCCACACTTGATTTCAAAACTTTTTGGTGCCCCACGTATCTGGTCTAAACCGTGTGGGTAGTAAAGCCCTTGGGTGTGGGGGGGTCAGTGATTCAGGTTTATGGGGACAGAACCACAGGCAGGACCCTTAGAGAAGGACAAGTGAGAGCTCTCCCTGAAGCCCCAGAGGGCCATGGATGTGTGTCCTCTGAATGACAATGACCTTCTCCCCAGGTGTGTACAGGGAGCCCTCCCTCTCAGCCCAGCCTGGGCCCCTGCTGCTGCCTGGAGACAACCTGACCCTCCACTGTAACTCAGAGCCCAGCTTTGACAGATTTGCCCTGACCAAGGATGAGGGGCCCACACCCCCCCAGCGTCTGCAGTGGCAGCACAGATCGGACTTCTCCCTGGGCCCTGTGAACCTCACCCACGGGGGTCGATACAGGTGCTACAGTAGACACAACCACTCCCATGTGTGGTCGGCCCCCAGTGCCCCCCTGGACATCCTGATTGCAGGTGAGGAGCCTGCCCTGCCCCCTGTTCTGACTGTCTGCACAGGGCTCAGACCTGGGGTCACCTGGTCGGAGCAGCTGGGGTCTGCAGCTGGGGTCTCAGCAGCTGGGGTCTGCAGACCTTCCTCCACATGGACAAACTTCAAGTCTGTTGGGTGGTGATGGGGTCCACGTCAGGGTTCCGGAGCAGAGGCTGAGGGAGGCTGAGGTTTAGGGGAGGTTTAGAGAAAAAAAAGTATGTTAGGGGCCTGTAGAAAGAAGATGCCACTGAGAGGGACTGAAAGGAGCTGAGAGGGGTCACAGAATGAAGCTGGGGAAGGAACTACATGGTCCCTCAGCTCAGGGTCAAGGGAATGGGGGAAGCTATGACCTCTTTCACATCACAGCCCTCCTCTCCCCAGGACTGGACACGAAACCCTCCCTCTCAGCCCAGCCTGGACAATCCATGCCCCTGGGAGCGACCGTGACCCTGCAGTGTCAATCTGAGGTCAGGGCTGACACCTTCCACCTGCACAGGGAGGGGTCCCGGGACCCTCCCCAGCAGCTTCGTCTGCAGGACACAGCGGCCCCCTCTCAGGCCAACTTCACCATCAGCCCTGTGACCTGGGGCCACCACGGGACCTACAGGTGCTACAGCTCACTCAGCTCCTCCCCCTTCCAGCTGTCACAGCCCAGTGACCCCTTGGAGCTCCTGGTATCAGGTGAGGATCCCCAGCCCAGGTCCACTAAGGGAGCAGACTCCATCCCAGGACAGCTCTGGGCTGGGACGGGAAGGAGGGTGAAACAGTGAGGTCAGCAATAGGGGGAATCCCACTCCAGAAAAAGACAGAGAAAGTGGGGAGTCCCCACACTCCCCTTGCCTCACCCCATTGAGGGTCTGTTCAGTGGTGGTGTGTGCACAGAGGACACTAAAGTGTGTGAAGGCACATTTGGGGGACATGTATTGGACTATGGGAGACAGGAGGAGACAGGCCCACCCACAGCCTCCCCTGGCTCCTGTGTCATGCAGCAGCTGGGGTCTGCAGACCGTCCTCCACATGGACAAACTTCAAGTCTGTTGGGTAGCAGAGTCCTCGTAGCCCAGAGGAGACACAGACTCCACCAGGCTTCTGCTATTTCTCACTTTATATTTCAACACATCACTTGGGCCTCTTGCCTCAAGCAGCAGAGAGGTCACTGGGTCCCTTGTGATCAGCAGGGAGGAAATACATGAAGGGCAAGATGCCCAGCTCAGAGGGGGAGAAAAGAGCAGGATCCCCTCCTGCCTCTGTCTGTGTTGGTGACTCAAGGCCCCTGAGCTGTTCTGGTCCCAGTGGAATAAATCCCACCTAGGAGATCGAGTCACAGAGGACTCTCATTATCAGTCAGGGTGATGGGGATCCTCTGAGAGTTTAAGTCAAAGTAGAGTTCACAGAGCCCCCTTCAACTGAACCCCAGTGACAACATCCTACCTGTATGTGGGACTCACATCTCCCATCTATCAGAGCAGAATCCACTCCAGGTTTTGAAACAGCTCAGTCAGTTTAGAACTGGGATGCTAGAGAATCCCTGTGGGAGAAAGAACATGAGCCCAACCTGGGCTTGTCCTGTCTCCCTGGGGGACCCCTGTCATTACCTGGGTGTGGGAGGATGGCTGGGCTTCTACTCCGTTTCCATGACACCAGCTGGTCAGCTGGGTCAAGTCATCCCCCACAACACCTCCCACCAGAAGTCCCATCAGTGCCCCCTCCCCCTCCCAGAGTTCCCTGCACGGCCTGTGACTTCATTGGTCACATTATCAGGCCTGTGACCCACAGAGATCTGTGTTGTTATGCAGGTGTGCATCTAAAGATTTTGGTTTTTCCTATATCTTTTTGCTACTATCTTACCAATATTCCAATTACATTACAAACTAAATGAACACTTAGAGGATATGTTAAATTTGGCAATTCTCAAAGCCAAAAATGCCTGTGTTGTACATAGTCAGTTACTTATCTTTTTGAGAAGAAAAACTGGTGGAAAGAAGAAAGGAACGAGACATGAAAATTCTGTTCCCAAGTCAGAGACACAAGGAGGCAGCTGAGGTGGAGCATTGAAGACGTACATCCAGCCGTCACTCCTTCACGGCCTGACCTTCAGGACAAATTGAGGTCCCCCGTGTGCATCTGGGCTTTCCACAGCAATGCAAGTCCAGCCCCAGAGATGCTCACCTCGGGGAATGGAGTTGGGTCCCATTAGTCTGAGAGACACATTGAAGATTAGAAAAGAGATGACCTAAGCCATCCCACACCTCTTGTCTCATATCTTATCAGTTGGAGGAAAATCTCACAGGGACTCACTTCCAGGGCCGCATCAGGACCCAGAGGACAAGGTCCAGGCACCTAAGTCAACCCCTAGACCTGCTTCAGGACAAAGATGCCCCTAGGCAGATGGGGACACACTCTGGGTCTGAGCTGATGGTAACCAGTGTGGGAGGGGCCTTGGAGTGACAGCCGGGGAAACTGAGGGGACAAGGATACCCCCTGATGCTGTGGGTCTGATTCTTTTCCAGCAGTTCATCCCAAACCCTCCATCTGGGCTGACCCAGGCCCCATCGTCAGCAAGGGGAGCCCTGTGACCATCTGGTGTCAGGGGTCTCTGCAGGCAGATGGCTACCTTCTGTATAAAGAGAGGAGTTCTGAGCCCTTGGATGTGAACATCCCACAGGCCTCCAGCAACAAGATCGGGTTTCTCATTCAGTCCATGAGCCCACAGCACACAGGGCTGTACCAGTGTGTGTACATTACTCGGGACAGGCTGTCTGAGAGGAGTGATCCCCTGTTCCTGTTGGTGACAGGTAAGTGGGACCCGGGTCTCCTCCCCACTGTGGGCTCCTCCTTAGAGGATGAAGGGGACAGAGTGAGATTTAGGGGGGTCTCACCCCTCACAGTCCACACCTGGGGAAGGTGGGGTGACAGTCCCCTCTAACTCAGATCCTCCTTCTCCCTCAGGAGCGCACAGCGCACCCTACCTCTCAGCACAGCCAGGCCCCGTGGTGACCTCAGGAGGGAACGTGTCCCTCTTCTGCAGCTCACAGTCCACATTGGACACGTTCCACCTGCTGAAGGAGGGAGGGGCTGAGCCGCCCCAACACAGGAAATCAGAATGGAGATCCCATGAGAGGAGGAGGCAGGCTGTCTTCCCTGTGGGCCCCCTGAGCTCCTCCCATGGGGGGACCTACAGATGCTATGGTTCCTCCAGCTCGAACCCCAATGTGTGGTCACAGCCCAGTGACCCTCTGCACCTCCAGGTCACAGGTGAGGTGGCCCACACTTGGCTGCAGTTCTTTCCTGGGCCCCAAATAACTGATCTAAACCTTGTGCCTAGGAAAGCTGTGGCGGTTGTGGGGGTCACTGACAGGAGTTTATTGGGGACAGAACCACAGGGAGGAGACTTAGGGAGAGACACGTGAGAGCTCTCCCTGCAGCCCCAGTGGGCGGTGTGTGTGTGTTTCTGTTCCCTGGGTGACAATAACCCTTCTCCCCAGGCTTGTACAGGGAGCCCTCCCTCTCAGCCCAGCCAGGCCCCCTGCTGCTGCCTGGAGACAGCCTGACCCTCCAGTGTCACTCAGAGCCAGGCTTTGACAGATTTGCCCTGACCAAGGATAAGGGGCCCACACCCCCCGAGCGTCTCCAGGGGCAGCACAGCCCCAACTTCTCCATGGGCCCTGTGAACCTCACCCACGGGGGCCGGTACAGGTGCTACAGTGGACACAACCTCTTCCATGTGTGGTCGGCCCCCAGCGCCCCCCTGGACATCCTGATTGCAGGTGAGCAGCCTGCCCCGCCCCCTGTCCTGACTGTCTGCTCAGGGCTCAGACCAGGGGTCACCTGGGTTGTGATGGGGTCCACGTCAGCGTTCTGGAGCAGAGGCTGAGGGAGGCTGAAGTTTAGGGGAGGGAGAGAAAAAAAGTATGTTAGGGGCCTGTAGAAAAAAGATGCCACTGAGAGGGAATGAAAGGAGCTGAGAGGGGTCACAGAGTGAAGCTGGGGAAGGAACTACATGGTCCCTCAGCTCAGGGTCAAGGGAATGGGGGAAGCTGGGACCTCCTGCACATCACAGCCCTCCTCTCCCCAGGACTGGACACAAAACCCTCCCTCTCAGCCCTGCCTGGGCTCTCCGTGCCCTGGGGAGCAAACGTGACCCTGCAGTGTCAATCTGAGGTCAGGGCTGACACCTTCCACCTGCACAGGGAGGGGTCCCGGGATCCTCCCCAGCAGCTTTGTCTGCAGGACACAGCGGCCCCCTCTCAGGCCAACTTCACCATCAGCCCTGTGACCTGGGGCCACCAAGGGACCTACAGGTGCTACAGCTCACTCAGCTCCTCCCCCTTCCAGCTGTCACAGCCCAGTGACCCTCTGGAGCTCCTGATTTCAGGTGAGCATCCCTAGCCCCACCCCTGTGTCCTCCTGATCAGGTCAGCACCCTGTCCCCCAGGGAACTTTTGGCTGGATACAGAGTGAGGTGGTCTCTGAATGAGGGTCAGCCTGAGGGACTCTCACCTCACAGAGGGTTGAACAACCAGAACTACCTCACTGCTGCCTGAAGTTCATCCTCCCATGTGGGGCCCAGACAACTTCTAGGAGCCCAGGGAGGCTGGAGAGGCCTCAGGCTGAGCAAAAGGAGGACAGGCCAGGGGCACCCATCCCGATCCCCCTCCTTCTCCCAGAGAACAAAAGGCCGAGTCAAGTGTGGTGTATAGCAGAGGACTTGCTCCCAGAGAGAACATCACCCTCACGGACACCCTTAGCTCCCAGGGAGGCTGTGGGCCAGACAGAGATTCTGGGGGTGGATCATGGGACCCCGAAAGCTGTGAGGCAATCAGCCGATGAGCGGGGGGCTCATGACAGAGGGAGATGCTGTGGTCCCACCTGTGGGAAGGGCAGCCAGGGTGAAGCAGGGTGAAGGCAGCCCCCACCAATTACCCCCATCCTGAATTTTTGGGAGGTTCCTGAGGATGGAGAATCCCCCATGGGTGGGACTGGGGGATCCACAGACAGGCCTGCAGATCGATCAGTGAGAGTGTATGTGGGGAGATGGTGGGTGTGTCCCTGGGGACAGGGGCTGAGTCCTGGGCAAGTTCAGGCGCCTCTGGAGGCTCGGACTTGGCCACACCCTTGCCCCCTCTGTGCCTCCGGGTCCCAAGCGTAGAAGGAGAGATTCGGGGTCCAGGGCTTAGATTTCCTTCCAGTTCTGGCTCTGACCTCCTAGAAAGGGGCCTCCCAGGGAGCCCGGAACGCGAAGCTGTGTCCACCTGGAGGAACAGGAGGACAGCACAGGAACCCACATCCTGGGGTCCAGTCCCAGCCCTGCCCCGACCAGGCTGGGTGACCGGGGGCATGTGGCTAACCTCTGGGCCACAGTGACTGGATGGGGGGTCAGCCATTCCTGGTGCACCAGGGCTGTGAGGTCAGAGCACATGAAAGACAGACCCCAGCACATGCCTCGCACACAGTAGGTGCTCATTAAATGGCACCCTTGGTTCACTCACAATGTCACACCAGCTCAAGGTCTCGACCGGTCCCTGAACATCCTGATTGGGGTCTCGGGGGCCCTCGTCCTGCTGCTCTCCCTCCTCCTCTTCCTCCTCCTCCGACACCGGTGTCAACGCAAAGGCAGGACGTCAGGTGAGTAGGGCATGGGGTGACCTGGGTCACAGGAGAGAGGGGCTCAGAGCACCTGGCACAGGAAATCAAATAGATGGGGAAGGCACACTGAGCAACGGATTTCTCCAGAATCTCACATCAGAAATCTGGAAGGAATACACTTAATGTCAGTACATGTACAAAAGTTCAGGTAAACCTCTGTTGTCTTCAATCTCCTGAAATATGAAATACACACACAAGCGTGTGTCAGGGTTTCCTTCTTTCCTCGGGAATCACTCCAGGAGCGGTCCCTTCCCTCCCAAGTCTGACACTGCCCCTCTTCACCAGCCCAGACAGAGGCTGATGCCCAAAAGCTCCCATTTGTGAGAGGAAAGCACCCCTACCCTGTGGGAGGGGGCACAGGGATTTCAGAAGCCAATGGGGGAGGGGACAGCCTGGGAGAGTGTGGGGGTCAGAGGTGAGGACTGATATTCATAGCATGACCTGGCCCTGCACCTCACCCCTGAGTTAGCGGCCCACCTGGGAGAAGGCTGGTCTGCAGCCCTGAGCACTCAGGGTCCCTGCCAGGAGACACACTCCACTCTGTCCCAGCAGGTGCTGCCCTGAAGGACCCACAGCCTGGGGAGGGCCTAGAGCTGGACCCTCAGGTGAGACCCCTGCTTCTGTCCAGGACACCCACCAAGAACCTTCCTGTTGCCCAGTTCGCTGCAGTGGTCACTTCCATTGGGAAGGAGAGAGTGTGTGGTCTGGGCAGGGAACAGACGAAACAGCAGGTGCAAAGGTCCAGAGGCAGGACCTGCTGCTTCAGACAGATGGGCCCTGGAGCAAGAGCTGCATGAGCAACAGAGAGTGTGTTAGGTTAAGAATCAGAACTGCAGAAGCTTCCAGATGCCCCAAGGCTCAGGAAGTACCTGAAGATTCTATCCTAAGAGTGACTTAATCTGATTTAAAGTTTAAATCAGGAATCTGGCTACACGTGGAAAATTGACTGGAATCAAAGAGACGCTGGTTCTGTCTCACTGTCTCTGCAGCAGAACGGGCCTGATGACAATTCGAAGCAAGTGACCTACGCCCAAGTGAACTTCAGATCAAGACTCAAGCAAGGAGTGGCCACTTCTCCTCCCCCCCTGTCAGAGGAGTTGCCAGACAGGAAGGGCAGACAAACAGAAGAGGACAGACAGATGGACAGTCAGGTGGGTCCCGTCCTCTCCAGGCCCCAGGCTTCCCCAACCCCAACCCCCTTTCACCCCTCTCACTGTCCCCCTGCTCCAGGCTGCTGCCTCTGAAGGCCCCCAGGATGTGACCTACGCCCAGCTGACCCTCATGACCCCCAGACGGAAGACGGGTGCACCCCCTTCCTCCCCATCACACCAGCCCTCAGATGAGCCCAGTGTGTACGCGACTCTGGCCGCCCACTAGCCCTGGGAGCACCCAGACCCCACACTCCAGGGAGGGAGCCTGCAGGGACCCCAGAAGGCACAGGAGCTGCCCCTAAGGACACTCAGGAAGGCTCCAGTCAGCCTGGGGACCTGACATGCACCCCCAGCAGCTTCTGGGACCCTCCAGAGTCCCCTGATCATGCATTCACAGATAAGTACTATCCATACACTTTGGAACCAAAGCAACAGACTTCTCAAGAATCAATGTGTGTCTCCTGGCTGGTGTGGTTCAGTGGGTTGAGGGATGGCCTGTGAACCAAAGGATCACAGGTTCAATTCCCAGTCACGCCACATGCCCAGGTTGTGGGCCAGGTCCACAGTAAGGGGTGAGAGGCAACCACACATTGATGTTTCTCTCCCTCTCTTCTCCTCCCCTTCCACTCTTTCAAAAAAATAATAAATACAATATTATTTTTAATTTTTAAAAAAGGATGCGTGAATATGGACTGGATAAATATCCCAAGAATGAGGATATCTGATTTCAGGAATGAATGAATGGTTTTAGAGTCAAAAACTCATTCAGTGAAATTCAACATTAAAAGAAATAGCAAAAAAGAAAGCTACATCAACAAATGCAACCCTTTTGTTAAATCCCTGCACCAATTTATAATGAAAAACTCTTCAGAAGTGAAAGGGTATTATCTATAACTTATCAAAGCATCATTCAAACACTTTATAAACAAGATAGTGTTTAAGGTGAACACTAGAAAGCTTTTGGACTTCCGCCAAGATGGAGGCATAGGTGGAAACACTGTGCCTTCTCCCACAACCAAGTCTGAATACAACAAAGGTTCAGTAAACAAAGACAGAGCCAAAGAACAGAACATTGAACTATACAGAAGTCTGACAACAACGAACCGTTCAACCCAGACGGTAAGAGGGGCAGAGCCAGCAGCGGAGCAGGGTCGGGCAGGAAGGAACCCCGAACCAGGCATACAGGCAGCCTGGACCCAGTTGGGGTGTGGGGCAGACTGACCGCGGTCCCACATTCTCGCACAGTGAGACGGACCGTGCAGGCCCCAGGGGGCAAACCTAGTGGTGGAGTGCTGACTGCAGCGGTGGCAAACTCCCGTGCAGTGGGACAAACGTGCAGGCCTGGTGAGAGTGGCAGCTGAGGCTCCTACAGCAGGAGCAGCGGGAGGCCTAGACGGGA
>NW_028085664.1:0-1275 GCF_014824575.4 Sturnira hondurensis | reverse complement strand
ATATTAAAGGACTGCCCCACTTCCTGAGCATAAGAAGAAATGGTGGAATAGAAGAGTAGGTGACATTCTTAAATTCCCATGCACCTCTCAAACTTTTTTGAAATATTTTATTAGCAGTTTTCAGAAATCCCAAAATATAAAAATTCTAATATATTCATAGTATCCAAATACATTCATCATGCAATAAATACAAATAATGTTTATTTTAGCATATAAAATAAAAATAAAGCATAACCATTTTTAAAGTCAATTTTTCTTCATTCATGACCACTTTTTGATCTGAGAAACTACCTCCCAAGCACATACAGGAGGGGTACTGTTCATTCTTGATATTGGAAGTATATTTGTTGCTATAGCTCCTTGTGCAAACTCTTCACTTCTACAAGCTCAGTACACACTGCAGAGACTCCAATCTAATCACATCAGAAATAATCACATTTTTACATGCAGAAAAAATAGAAATGAGAATACCTATAATGCATGTGTCACTCATCACAACTCAGAATTCTTCATATGTCAAAACATTATGCCAGAAGATTAACTAATCCATTTTCTCAATTTACTGTTGTCAGTATGTTGGGGCCCAGGGGAAAGATAGTTAAGAGAATTCTTAGGACAAATTTTCTCACAAGAAAGGGAACTTCCACCTAGACATGAAACCCTCACTCCCAGCCTCCTTTGGCCCTAATTTGGTGATCATCACTCTCAGCAGGGGGTTCTGGGCTCTCCCACACAACATATAATGTTGTTAAACTGTAATAAATATTTTCTTTCATCATACACTTGAGTTGAAAATATAATCCTGTTCACATTTGTCTTTTCAATGGCTTAATGGATCTTTGTTAGGACAAATATAATTAATTTTAACAAAGTCTAAATTATCAATATTTTAATGGGCCCTCTCTTGAGTGTTTATACAAAAATCATCCCCCCCAAATATGTCAAACTTCTGTTGTCCATGCTGGATGGTTATAGTAGCCATAGGAACTAGAATAGGCTCTGGATCCAGGAGTGACATATTTCTGGAAAAAGTATCCACAACGGTAGAAGTGACTTTGGAACTCAGTAAAGAGTGGATGCAAGAATAATGTTCTGTCACATGGCCCGGACATCGCTGATTTTCATTACCAGCATGTCACTGGGAATACAGATTCAAAGACACTGTAAGTGAGGGCCCAGAAGGAAGTACAACAAAATATAGGGGAAGATTATGTTGTCTAAAAATACTTAAACATTGATGGACATGTGTTACTTAATGTGGGGAACTTCATTCAG
>NW_028085663.1:0-526 GCF_014824575.4 Sturnira hondurensis | reverse complement strand
TAGCTAAATAAATACAAGGCCATAAAATAAAATATCCTCAAGGTAAAAAGGCATCTTGACTGAATCTTGACATCACTACTTATTAACTATTGTCCCAGGCAAAGCATTTATCATCTTCATATCATCATCAAGAATATCATCCTATCGGCCCTGGCTGGCGTAGCTCAGTGGATTGAGCACAAGCCTGCGAACCAGAGAATCGCGGTTCGATTCCCAGTCAGGGCACAAGCCTGGGTTGCAGGCCGGTTCCCTGCAGGCCAACTCCCAGCAGGGGATGCACGAAAGGCAACCATACATTGATGTTTCTCTCCCTCTCTCCTTCCCCTCTCAAGATAAATAAATAAATAAATAAATAATCTAAAAAATTAAAAAAAAAAGAATATCATCCTATCATCATCAAGAATAAGTACAGTTAAGTTTCCTCAACTGTAAAGTGGGGGATAAGAGTATTTGCATGAATTGCAGTTGAAAATATTGAAGGAAATGTGTTTAAAGAGTCTAACATAATTCCACACATAGAGTAGGC
>NW_028085662.1:0-1526 GCF_014824575.4 Sturnira hondurensis | reverse complement strand
GTAGGGCTTTGATCTCAATGGGTTCCGCAGGCTATTATTAGATCAACTGTAACCCTTTGGGTTGTTATTGGATCACCTGAGGAGAAGTGACATCAGCTGAGCTCCGTCTGGGAGCTAAACTTCTCTGGGTGGGACAATCCTGTGGAATGAGTAGCCCCAGGAGATGCTCAGGTGAACCCAGTGATTGGAAGGAGGACCGTGGAAAGTAACTGTGAGTGTGGAGAGCAAGCTTTGTTCATGGGAGATAACAGACTGCTCCCTTGGGTGCCTTGTTCAGGAGAGCAACACACGTTCTAATTGGTGTAGCAGTTTGTGGACCTCTATGAGGGGAGAGAGCACAGGAATGCAGAAAAACAAACTCAGTGTGGTCTCCCTGTAGCTGCTCATTATGTTGCCTCCTCATGAGAAAGGAGATGAGAGTGTGTGTCTTTCAAGTTTCCCAGGTCCTTCTGTCAGTGATTGTGGTGGGATTAGATAAAAGGGCTATGCCTTTGAAGACACATTCTCACAATGCTACTTTGACTCCTCAGCATATGGTCTCCTGAGAACAACCCAGAGGAGTAGGAGCAATAGGAGCAGGAGGATATGGCAGCTTCTCAGGTAAAGGATGTGCCCTGCCCCTGCATCTGAGGCTGTGCTTGATTTTCCCCCTAATATGATTGGCTTAAGAACCAGCAACCTTCATTTCTTTTCTTTCATGTTGTTGGGTAGTGAGGTTGTATTTTAGTACTAGTATCAATTTCTATTTATGTTTGTCAAGGACAGTAGTTTGTGTAGAGTACTAATGTCTATGTGCCAGGGCCCTCTGTCCATTATCGTTATATATGCTGCCCAAGGTCAAGAATTCCTTCCTTTAATTAGTAACCATGAAAAAGGAACACATCTTCTGAGTGAAAGATGAAAGGTGGAATGCAGCCATGTGCAATATATTTGCTGGGATGGTCTCAGAGGCTCGGGTATTGGTGGAGAAGGGATATATGTTTCAGTTCATGTGGCTGCAGCATCACCTCTGTACATAAGAGGTAAGTGAGTGCAGATTGTCTGGTGAGAAACCCTGTTCTGAAAAACGAGAGTCAGTAGAATAGACATTGTCGCTGAGTTGATAAGGAAGTCTTGCTACTTAAATACACAATGAGTGTACTGAACAGGAGAGGTACATATAGATTGACATTATAAAATGTGAATGTTTACTTATGATTATTTTCAGATAATGACTTTCTCATTTCTGTATTTCGACAGTAGTGTCACACCAATAAGGACATGTTCTTCTGCCTGCCTGAGTCACTGGATATGGATTGATCCAATGCACCTGATAGTCACTTAACTGAGATGTTCTTTTCAGTGTAGGATTAATAGTTTTTCCTTTATCATTAATAGTAGTGTGACAGGGAACTATTGAGGGGTGTGAAAAAACTATCACAGGTCATCTGAACAGTTTTGTTGTCTTTTTAACTTCTGTTTCCTTTGGGAAATGGAGGCCGTATATTTATTTCATAGATATCATTGGCAGCTTGATATGTTGGTTT
>NW_028085661.1:0-663 GCF_014824575.4 Sturnira hondurensis | reverse complement strand
GGGTAGCAATTCTCATATCAGACAAAATAGACTTCAAAAAAGGGGGCATAAACAGAGACCTGAAAGTCACTTCATAATACTTAAGGGAAGAATTCACCAAGAAGACTTTAACATTATAAATAAATATGAACCCAGCATGGGAGCACCCAAATATATAAGGAAAATCCTAGAGGACCTCAAGAAAGATATTGACAACAACAACATTATAGTAGGGGATTTTAACACCCCACTGTCAAAAATGGACAGATCTTCCAAACAAAATATCAACAAAGATATAGCTGCAGTAAACAACACCCTAGATGAAATGGATTTGAATGTTATATATATAGAGAGAGAGCCCTTCATCCAAAGAAGCTAAATACACATTCTTCTCAAATGAACATGCAACATTTTCAAAGGTAGACCACATGATAGGACACAAAAAGAGTCTCAACAAATTCAGGAAAATAGAAATCATACCAAGCATTTTCTCTGATCACAAGGGACTGACATTGGAAAGCAACACCAGAGGAAAAAACCCAAAGCACCCAAAATCATGCAGACTGAATGATATGCTATTGAACAATGAATGAGCCAAGATTGAAATTACGGAAGAAAACAAAAAGCTTCTAGAAACAAATGAAAATGAATTCACAACAACCCAAAACTTATGGGACACAGTGA
>NW_028085660.1:0-759 GCF_014824575.4 Sturnira hondurensis | reverse complement strand
CTGCTTCATAAGGATTGTAGTACTTGCATCTTTTTGTTGTGTTTTCTGTCAGTTTAAGCTGCGGAGTAGAAGGTAGTGATGGAAGATAAGAGAATTACGGTACACTGAGGTTAGCGGTAGTTTAAGAATCTAGCTATTAACTGGAAGGTAGAATAGAATATGTATTTATTTGTAGGCAGCATATGTTCTTAGGTTAGACCTCTCCTGGCTTCAAAAAGCCATGTTAGGGAAAAAAAAAAAAGAAACAAAGAAAATGGAGAAGTCAAAGAACTTGTATGTACTACCCATGGATATGAACTAAGGTGGGGGAGGGGATGCTGGAAGGCAGATACAGGGCGAAGGGGAATAAAGGAAAGGAGAAAAGAAGAAAAAAATTAAATTTAAAATACTTCTTGAACCTAATACAAAATAATATTGAATGTAAACTGTAATTGAAAAATATAATTGAAAAAAATGAAATACACTTTCTTAAAAAAAAAAAAGCCACGTCAGAAGGTATAGTAGCATGAACAATGGCCAGCCAAAGATATGAAGCCCTAATCCCTGGAGTGTGTAAACATTACCTTCTTTGGAAAAGGGGAGTTTTTCACAGATGTGATTAAGTTTAGTATTTTGAGATGAGATAACCCTGGGTTATCTATATGGACCCTAAATGTTATCAAAAATGTCCTTAAGGATAGAGGCAAAGAGAAACTAACACAGACCTGAGAGGCAGACAGACACACAGAGAGGGCAGTGTGAGAATGGAGGCAGAGATTG
>NW_028085659.1:0-1307 GCF_014824575.4 Sturnira hondurensis | reverse complement strand
CCGACTCTACCACCTGTGCTGTGCTCAGGGCGCTACCATGGAACCAGGAAACCGATACTCACTTTCCATCAAAGTAACAACAGGCTTAGTGTGGACTAGTTTTGAACTTGGTGTCAACAGAGCCATACACTCTACACTACTCTGTGTCACCCCTGAGCCGTCACGTTGGTGCAATCTGTGAGCGAGGTTCTGTTTCCTTGCTGTGTGGCTGGGTCAGGGAGGCGCAGTAGCAGCTCCCAGAGATGTCAGCATCCTCATTCCTGGAGCTTGAATCTGACCCAACACCTGGCAGAGGAGAAGTGATTGGCAGGTGGAATTAAGGTTCCCAGCTGACCTTAATATGGGGAGATGAGCCGGATTCTCCAGGTGGGCTCAAGGTAATCACCAGGGTCCTTGGAAGCAAGAGAGGCAGAACCTAGGGTCAGAGAGACCCACGAGAGGGGCCGGCTGGCTTTCCAAGCTTGGAGGGGGAAGGGAGCGGTCCAGGAGCCCAGAGATGAAGTACGAAATGCAGTACTGCAAAGTGGGTGTCCCTGGAAGCCAGAAAAGACCAGGAAACAGAACCCCCTCAGAACCTCCAGAGAGAAAACGGCACTGCAGGCCCTCGATTTTAGCCCAGTGCCTGGCATTGGACTCCCGAGCTACAAAACAGTAAGATAGAAATCGGAGTTGTTTGATGCCACTAAACTTGTGGTAGTTGGTCATAGTTTGTAGTAATTTGGAGTTTTATAGAAAATTGATATGCAGGNTTTAATCTTATTTATTTATCTTTAGAGGGGAGGGGAGGGAGAGAAATATCAATGTACGGTTGCCTCTGCCGAGGACACACAATGTATCATGTGTCCCCTGCCGGGAACTGGCCTGCAACCCAGGCATGTGCCCTGACTGGGAATTGAACCGCGATCCTCTGGTTCGCAGGTCCATGCTCAATCCACTGAGCTACACCAGCCAGGGCTAAAGCCTGCTTTTTGGACCAGACAATCCTTGGCTGTTGGGACCGGTCCTGTGAAATGTTAAGCAGCATCTCTGCCTTCTACCCACTAAATGCCATTAGGAATTCCATCAGTTGTGACCACCGAGGGTGTCTTCCAAACATTGCCAAATGTCCCTGGGGGCCAAAACCACTCCCAGTTGAGAGAAGCAATACTGTGATGTATTTTACAAATATGCCAGAGTTTAGTTAGCCAATCTACCATCTGAAGGAATTTGGAGTGTTTCCAACATTGTTGTTATTACTAATAACTGTACTGTTATTGATAATAATACCATTCTGTGAGTATCTGCGTATGTGTTTTGGTTACTGTATG
>NW_028085658.1:0-985 GCF_014824575.4 Sturnira hondurensis | reverse complement strand
AAGAGTCTCAACCGCTAATTTCATGCATCGTGCAGACCATGAAGTGTTGGGATGAGGAGGAAAAGCCTTGGTGGTGGCGAGCAGTGTTTGTCCCCTGTCCACCCTCTGACTCCCAGACCCATGACTCCTGCCTGTGGTAGGAGAGACGGAGACAGACAGGAGAATCAGTTACACCTGCAACGAGGCTGGACTCCAGTGGGAGTCCGCAAACACCCACCAGGCTCTGAGGCCCCGAGCCCATCTCCCTTTCTTTACCAACATCTCTCCAGGGGAGGCTCTGCTCTCACCCTCGTTGCAGACAGACCTCAGCGTGGCCTCTACAGAACAGCTGTCACACCCAGGGTCAAGGGGACAGACACTGCACAGATCTAGTCTGCTCCATTCCTTCACAAGAGCCAAAGTTCTTAGGGAAAATATCCAGCTGAGTGACACATCCAGTAGTCAGCAAGGACCCAAAATTCAAAAATGGCCCAAAGAGACCTGGGAAGAGCAAACCTGTGCCTGTAAAGAGGAAGGGAGACAACATACAGGTAGAAGGTGGTGACAACAGTGCTGTGTCACCCACACCAGCGTGTCCACTGTGTGCTCCCATGTGCACACTGGCATCTGTGAGGCAGGACCAGCCCCGTTCACACGTCTCACCCAGGACGCAGTGTCTGGCAGACACAGTGGGGCTGAATCAGTGTTTGCTGGGTGAGCGTCTCCTGTCTCAGTCTTTGGGGCAACTGCCACCAGTGCCCTTTTTCCAACTTGCCCTAGCGGTGGGCATCAATGAGAGGTGCACTCTGAGTCCTCTGTCCCCACAACCACACTCAGAATCATAGCCGTCAAAGACATATGTCACAGATGCTTCAGGTGGGCCCGCCCACTCTTCCTCCCAATGTGCCTGTCCATTCTTTTATGGATAATTTGAGCCGCCTGTGCCTAGTCTTCAGACCTGCGGTGGTTATGGAGAGAACAGTAATCCCCCCTGAGACCCTCAATC
>NW_028085657.1:0-1449 GCF_014824575.4 Sturnira hondurensis | reverse complement strand
CCACAGAATGATTGTCAAGTGGTCAGACGTTACAGATGGTCTTCCTGGCATTTCAGGGGGTTAGTGTCTGACCACTATGCTGTGCACCGAAAATTAATACAGAGTAATATTGGATTTAAACTGTAACTGAAAATAAAAATAATTTAAACATTTTTAATTTAAAAAAGCAAAAACTGATAATTACAAAATAGTCACAGGGATGTAAAATATATCTTAGGGAATATAGATAATAAATGTCAACTGTAACTGAAAGACAGAAAACATTTTTTTAGTTGGCAAGATTCATGTACAATCATCATTCATTTCACTGAACTGCACTTTATTCTGTTCTGAAGATGTTGAGTTTTTACTTAATGAAGCAAGACTCTCCATGGGCAAAAGATTACAACTCACTTGATGGCAACACCAGCTTTATTGAGGTGGTATGGAATCAAATCCACAATATCTTCAAGCTATGCCTGCATAGGTAGGATTATTGGATACCACAGAAAAGTAAACTTTTAAAAATGCATCATGTCATACATTTAAGATCGCTATTTTCACTATATTTTCACATATACCGACACAAAAACATACAGATAGAGATGAGGAAGACCAATCATTTGGTAGTCATGGAGACGAGGACATTTTTACCTACAAATCTCCTCCACTCCAATGATGTCACTGACGACCAATAAGGGCCACCCTTGCTGGCCGGGTTCCCAGTAGAATGTAGAGGTGTCACCAGCTCTGTTTTGGCTGGAAACTCCATGGTGAGAACCCAGTCCCTGGACAGATGGACCATGGAGGGGCTCCTGTCCTCTTTGGATCTGGGCTTTGGGCCCATCCTTGGGAAGCTTGACAAGGTGGAGGTGGAGCAGGTGTCCGATGGCCTGAACCCACATCTCCCTGTCCACATCCCCCGGGGGGACCATTGGCATGTCCACCTCTCTTCAGTTTCTTGGTGGCTGTTGGTGGTCAGACTCATTCGGTCTGTTCTGAGTCAGCTTTATGTGAAATGTGAAGGGCAGCTTGCAAAAGTGCTGGCCACACATATTGAGGAGAAATGCCAACTCATTGACAAGTGAGCACAGCAAAAAAGGAGTGCCAGCCCCAGCAGGGGACACACGAAAAGCAACCATACATTGATATTTCTCTCCCTCTCTTTTTCCCTTCCCTTCTAAAGATAAATAGAATCTAAAAAATAAATAAATAAATTATTTAAAAAAAATATTTATGAAATTTATTATTTGTTGGGTAAAGTAATGTTCACATATTAATAACAGTTCATAGTGAGTTTGTAGGGAGTCAATATGGAATTATAGCTGATTCACAGATTGAACAATACATATAAAAATTCACATGTTAAAAAAAAAACAATTTCATCTTATACCCAAGATCTCTGTTGTCCCCAACACACATCATTATAACAACTCAATAAAGGAGCAACATTTACAGAGTGACTTCTGC
>NW_028085656.1:0-644 GCF_014824575.4 Sturnira hondurensis | reverse complement strand
CTGCACCTCTCCCCAACAGGTATTCAGGCTTAAGGGGTTTAGAGCCAGGAAGCGCTTCTCCCAGAGGATGTGAAAACTTAGGCTTTGACAAAGCCAGGGGGCAAGAATTTATTGCTTTTTTGTTGCAGCCCCCCCTAGTCCTTCCATAAAGCCCTCCCAAGTGATGGAGTCTGGCTTAGGTTGCCCTCTGCTGTCAGGGGTCTTCCCTGTCATTGTCTTCTGACCAAGCTTTGGGGGCGGAGAGAGGAAACTGAGGCAGCATTTGCTACCAGAGAAAAGCTTTGTCTCCTGTGGCTAGCATTCCAAAGGTCACCCCTCGCCCTTAGCTATAAGGGGTAGAGATGCAATTCCTAAAACCAGGCAGAGCGATCTACAACACTCCTCCACTTTGAGACAGAAAACTGAAGTCCATAGATGAAGGCCCACTCTCGACTCAGAGGGACAAGTTTCCTTATGGTAGTGAGAGTTTTCTAAGAGGCTGGTTAGTCTGTGTGCCGCAGAGTTATTCTTGTTGTTGCTAATTTCTTCCTTCAGTCATTTTCACACTAGTTAATATAGGGCAACATTCCATAGGCACAGTGTTCCATGCTCCTCAGCTCTGAGTCAATAAATGCCCTGTGTGACCTCGCCCATGTGTCGACACA
>NW_028085655.1:0-1450 GCF_014824575.4 Sturnira hondurensis | reverse complement strand
ATGTATGCTTTTTGAAGGTCAATAAAAGCCTGTCGAGGTGAAGGATGGGGTGTTTTCCTCTTGAGCGAATGGCTAGGCCACTCTGAGGTGCTCTCCCCTTGAGAGAGTAGCTGTGTCATCCTTTTTCCTCCACAGGACTCAATAATCTTTGCGAATTTAGCATGTCTCATCACCAGGGCCACAAATACTGCAGGCCAGTGTCCAGATCAGAAGGGGATTGGATCAGTTAGGTGGAGGACAAGGAAGGAAAAAACAAACAAACAAACAGAATGAGCAAGAAAAAAAAGCTCGAGAAAGAATGAAGAGAGGTTAAGGGAAAGCAGGACAGCATGGAATGTAACATTAGCCGTATAATAGGGATACCAGAAGGAGATGAAGAAGAGCAAGGGATAGAAAATCTGTGTGAAAAACTAATGATGGAACACTTCCCTAATTTGTTGAGAGAAGAAGTCACAAAACCAAGGAAACCCAGAGAGTGCCAATCCAGAGAAACACAAAGAGGGCCATGTTCCAACACATGACAATTAAATGGCAAAATTGCAAGATAAAGAGAGGATCTTAAAGGTTGCAAAGGAGAAACAGGAAATGTCATTCAAGGGAGCCCCGATTAGGTTAGCAACTCACTTCTCAATGGAAACACTCCAAGCCAGAAGGAAATGAGAAGAAATATTCCTAGTAGTGACAACCAGAGGCCTGCAACCAAGACTACTTTACCTAGCAAGGCTGTCAATTAAAATGGAAGGCCAAATGAGAAGCTTCTCAGACAAAAGAAGCTTCAAATATTATACCTCTTCCAACACAGCTCTGGAAAAGATGATATAGAGTTTGATTTAAGAACAGAAAAAAACAAAACAGTGGAACATAAAGGAACACAGGAATAAAAAAAATGGTACTGAGTATGTACCTATCAATAATAACCATACAGGTAAATGAATTAAATGCCCCAATCAAGAGACACAGAATACCAGAATTAATAAGAAATATTGACCAACACATATGCTGCCTACAAAACACTAACCTCAGGGAAAAAGAACGACACCAACTGAAAGTGAAGGGCTGGTAACAAAATTTTCCAAGCAATTGGGTATGAAAAGAAAATCCAGCATAGAAGAACTCATGTCACAAAAATTGAACTTCATAAAAAGGACCATAGAAACTGACCTAGGTGGTCACTACATAATATTCAAGGGAAGAATCCACCAAGAAAACATAAACATTGTAAATATCTATGCACCCAACATCGGAGTACCGAAATATATAAAGGAAACCTTAGAGAATTCAAGAAAGATATTGAGAGCAACACACTTATAGTAGGGGATTTTAACTCCACACTGTCAAAAATGGACAGATCTCCCAAACAAAATATCAACAAAGATATTGCTGCATTAAACAAAGCCTCATATAAAATGGACTTAACTGATATATACATAGAGAGCTTTTCATTCTGAAG
>NW_028085654.1:0-583 GCF_014824575.4 Sturnira hondurensis | reverse complement strand
AGAGGGGAGCTACCAGAAACTAGAGGGGAGCTACAATGAGCCCTCTGCAAACAATATCAACATTAAAAAAGAAACAGGAACTATCAGCAAAGGACAAGAGGAAATGAAGAATACAGTTTCGGAACTGAAGAACACAGTAGAAGGAATGAGAAGCAGGATCAATGAAGCAGAAGATCGGATCAGCGAGTTGGAGGACACAGTAGAAAGAGTTTCCCAGAAAGAGCAAGAAAGCGAAAAGAGGCTCAAAAAGAACGAAGAGGCACTAAGAGAAATGCAAGATAATATGAAACGTAATACTATCCAAATAATAGGAATACCAGAAGGAGAAGAAGAAGAACAAGGGATAGAAAACCTATTTGAAAGAGTAATAATGGAAATTTTTCCTAATTTGATGAGAGAAAAATTACATGGATCCAGAAATCACAGAGAGTCCCATTCAAGGGGAACCCAAAGAGGCCCACTTCAAGACACATCATCATTAAAATGACAAAATTCCAACACAGAGAAACAATTTTAAAGGCAGCAAGGGAGAAAAAGAAGTAACATACAAGGGAGCCCTAATAAGCTTAGCTACTGACTTCTC
>NW_028085653.1:0-846 GCF_014824575.4 Sturnira hondurensis | reverse complement strand
GCATATACATACATATATATATATATATATATATATATATATATATATACACTTTATTGATAGATTGGCTTTATATAGAATTTTTAGGCTTAAATAATTTTGCTGAGCTTTTTAAGATTCAGTTTAAATAGTAAGACTAGAGATAAAATTCTGGGTCTGTATATCAACAGACTGTAAATGTAAAAACTTAACATTTCTGTGCCTTAGTTTCTCTATTGGAAATGAGGATGCTGATATTTATATTATAGTTGTAGTAGACAATGAGTAATTATGTGATTTTAAAACCTTTAGAATACAATCTGGCATGTAGAAACTATTAAACAATCTCACCTGGTCATAGATAGGTCTGTGAGAAAAACTAAAGTTACTGCCCTTCCTTTGTAGGTCATCTCCCTATTTTAAAGCATTAAGCTCTAGTCTCATGGTTGGTGCTTTGAAATTCTACAGTATTGTTCCTATATAGACATTACCCCAATTCTTTCTTCTTTTTTCTTATTTACTTAGTATTCTATTGACTAAATATAGC
This sequence comes from Sturnira hondurensis, assembly GCF_014824575.4. Lineage (NCBI taxonomy): Eukaryota > Metazoa > Chordata > Mammalia > Chiroptera > Phyllostomidae > Sturnira > Sturnira hondurensis. The sequence goes on along the minus strand of NW_028085653.1, from coordinate 320 downwards.
AATATGTGTTTACCTGACTGATTGATAGATATTTCAGTTGCTTCCACATTTGACCTGCTTTGAATACAGATAGGTAAGCATTCTTTAACCTTTTTAGTGTATATATAAACCATTCATTTAGAGTAGGCAACAAGAAGTGAAATTCCTTAGTCAAAAATGTTTAACTCTAATAAGGTTTATTGCTAGAAATATACCTGGCATGGCTCTGCTCAGTGTGTGGTACTCCCATTGCCCCACATTTTTGCCAGTACTTAGTCTTGTCATTGTGTTTAATTTACTATTCTAATGAGCTTGTGTTGGTTCTCAAGGTGGTTTGATTT
>NW_028085652.1:0-704 GCF_014824575.4 Sturnira hondurensis | reverse complement strand
GGTGGGAGGGTGGGTTTGCGGGGTGCTGCTGGCAGTCAGCGCAGCTGCGCTGTGCTCTCCACCAGCCTGCACGTTCGGTGCCTCCGGGGCGGGCCGGGCGGGGCCTGGAATTGGCCTGTGTCAGACGGGCGGCCTGCTGGCTGGGGAGGCTCCCAGGGCCGCCCGTGTCCGTGGGGAGGGGCGGAACCTCGCTTCCTGCCAACAGCAGCCCAGCGACCTCGGTGGCTTTCAGAGCAGGCCTCTCGGGCTGTGGCAGCGCCCCACGTCCCCTTCAGCACGGGCACCTGTCTCCTGGCCCCTGGGAAGGGTGGCTTCGGGAGGGGAAGAGCCTGGTGTGCGTGCCGCCGGGCGTGAGAGTGTGCAGGGACAGTGATGACGGGCAGACCAACTCCGGCAGGGGACCCTGGGGGACGCCAGGGGGGCTCAGGCCGCAGAGGCAGGGCCTAACCAGTGGGAGCCGCCATGCTGGGTGGAGCTGCAGATTTCACACTGTGGCTCACGGCGAGGGAGCGAGGAGAGGGAGCCAGGTCCCCGAGGGTCCGGCTGAGGCTCCGCACTCGCCGCTTCTCTCCACCCTCTCGCCATCTGCTCGTCACCCTCCATTCCTCTGTCCTTCCCTCCCTCCCTCCATCCACCACCCACCACCCACCCGTCCACCATCCATCCCTGCCAGCCCTCCCCAGAATTCACACACCGGGACGTGA
>NW_028085651.1:0-846 GCF_014824575.4 Sturnira hondurensis | reverse complement strand
CATCAGTATATATATTCTTCTCAAGCTCACATAGATTCACTAAGATAGAACACATTCTGGGCCCTAAGGACACCCTCAACAAATCTAAAAGAATAGAATACAAAGTATGTGCTCAGGCCACAACAGAAATCAGAAATCAGCAACAGACAGCTGGAAAATTTCCAAACATTTTTAAATTAACACAATTCTAAATAACCCATGGGTAAAATATATCTCATGTGAAATTTAAAAAACATTTCAAACTAAACAAAAATGAAAATACAATTTATCAAAGTTTGAGGGATTAAGGAAAATCAGTGCTTAAAGGGAAATTTATAGTACTAAATACACTTATTAGAACAGATATAAAATTAATTTTATACAACTTAGGCTTAGAACAACTTTGCTTTTATCTTAAAAAAACAAGAGAAAGAAAAGTGCATTAAATCTGAAGCAAGCAGAAGAAATAGTTTTAGAATAGAAATCAGTGACAGTAGAGAAACACCAATGAAGCAAAACCTGGTTCACTGAAAATACCAATAAAATTGATAAACTTTTACCTAGACTAACAAAGAAAACATACAACTTGCCAATATGAGAAAGAAAGAGATGTCATGACCAGTGATCCCATGGAACAAGAAGGAAAATAAGAAAACAGTACAATGACTTCTATACCCACAAATTTTGAACTTAAGTAAATTGGACCAATTTTTTTTAAAGACACTATCAAAACTCACTTGATTAGAGATGTATAATCTGGCCCTGGCTGTTATAACTCAGTGGATTGAACACGGGCCCGCGAACCACACGATCACGGTTCAGTTCCCAGTCAGGGCACATGCCTGGGTTGCAGGCCAGTTCCCAGCA
>NW_028085650.1:121860-134054 GCF_014824575.4 Sturnira hondurensis | reverse complement strand
TGGGTGTCATCCTACACAGCAAAAGATTACTGGTTTGATTCCTGATCAGGGCGTATGCCTGGGTTGTGGGCCAGGTTCCCAGTTGGGGTGTGTGCGAGAGGCAAGTGATGGATGATTCTCTCCCACATCGATGTTTCTCTCCCTCCCTTTCTCCCTCCATTCCCCACTCTCAAGAAAATAAACAAAATCTTTGTTTAGAAATTAGAAAAATAAACTTTTATAGTTTTCTAAAGTTTACATTGTCTTATCCATATGTTACTACATCATTCATCTGACTGATGATTTCAACCAAAGTCCCTTTCTGCTATGCTCAAGTGAGAGATGTACTAAGACCCTCTGCCGAAGGAAAATGTATGATGTGTAGGCAGTTGGTACAGTGGATGGTCCCAGATGAAGAAGAATGTAAAATCCCCAGGATCAGAGCCTCCCCCTCTAATCAAAGAAAGCATCTCCCCCCCACAATGGCAGGTTTGATGATTGAGAAACAACAAATAATAAAATGACATGAGGTCTTCATAAAGGTTACACACTCTTCAACAGAAACTCATCTATCTGGAACTGATTTCAAATGCTGTTTCTTCTAAGGTGAAGTAACAGCTTCTTTCTCTGAGTTCCAATGAGGCCACTCTCATCCTGTTTACAATCATTTGTTCATCCCTCCTATGTCTGCGTTGTGAGCTCTTTGTGAGGCTGGTCCATACCTGAGTCTTGTCAGAGGTCACAGGCCCAGATTAGGGCCCCTGAGGCCCCCCAAATGTTTGCTGAATGAATGATTTCACAATTACAAATTAAACTAGAAGATGGTCGATGGACACTGAAGGTAATTTCTGTGAGATGTGAAATATGGAGAGAGCTGAGGGGTAAATTGATAGCAGGGCTGTAATCTCACTTTCATAATGTATTACACAATTCACAGAACATTTGGGTGACCATTATGTAATTGCATGTTCACTAGACCATTGAAAATCAGCAAGTTATAGATCATGAAACTGAAGACAACTAGCTACTGATACAGCCTTATTCAAACAGAATTGGTGGGAACCAGCTAACCTAACTACAAATATTCTTCCTAAGGTATCGCAAATTTTATCGCCATTCTATTTATTGTCTAGATACGTTTCTGCCAACTATTTCTTTATTCTCCTCTGAATATCCTTCACTCTCAATATTACAGAGACAGTTTAAAGAAAAGAGCCGTCAGACATGAGTTCTAATCTTGGATTCATTACCCACATTGGCCCTATACCCTCTAATATTCATACTCCTTAGGTATGTCCAAGGGTTGAAATTTTAAAGACATGCATGTAAAATGTACCATAAGCCTTTAAAAATTAAATACATGTTAATCTTTAATATGTGACTCTTATATTGAAGGAGACATCCAGGGTGCCATTAAGCAATGGATATAGTTTGAAGAAATTGTCAGGAACAGCGAATTTGATGATTGCAAGTGACTCAGAGCATTGCCAGAAACCAGTGTCCCCTCCTGGAGAAGCATGTGCCTTTGGAAAGCACCCTAGATGAAAATCGGGTAAGAGAAAATAATTTAGAAACGTTAGTTCCTCTAAGTCCTACAGAAGGGCTGATAAGTATGACCTAGGTATGTCAGGTGGACTTTCAATAGGCTTGGGTTTAAGCTGGGCTAAGCTGACACTGAAGTTAGCAGTGGAGCTTTGGGAAAATCCTATAAATTCTCTGAGCGCCTGAATGCTAATGTGTCAAGTGAAGATAAGGGTAGCTCGCTCATATATTGTTTCAAAACATTAAATTAAATTTAAAACAATTGACACATGCAACTTGTCCAATAAATGCATCTGTGATAATAGCAACCACACTTTATTGGTGTTGTGTGCCCAGGCCTTTACTCAGTGTCTAACACGCAAAGTGCACTCAGTGACTATGTTATGAATAATGAAAGGTTGTCAAGTAAACCTGGTAATGGGAAGATCTAGAAACTAAAAAATTCAGTCAGTCATCTGTAGTTAGTGTGGCATCTTAGTCTTCTGAGCCAATAGTTAATGGAGTAAAATACCAGAGTATACAAAAGGGAAGGTAATAATTTGATGGAAGGAGATTGTGTTATCTGACAAAATGGGAACTAACACTCCAGACCCCACCAACCTCGCTCACTTGCTCTTCTCCAACTTAGAACTCAGGAGAAAGGAGATGGATGTGAAGATGTACAGCCCACAAGAAAGAAAGGGCCACATGTATCAAGAGGTCAGCGAGCCCCAGGATGATGACTACCTTTGTAAGTGACCCTCACTAAGAAGTGTATTGCGGGGGCGACTTTTCCCACAAGTACCCCCGTCTGCCACAGATGAAAGTAAACACTACCAGGACATGATCTGTTTGGGGAGGAGGTGGTCCATCCCTCAAAAGGGAAGGCCCTCAAGCCCCTTCCTCCAGGGGCTTTTATTGGGTTGTAATACACAGGAATGCAGGGCGGCAAGGATCAAACAGTAGATAATATTTCAAAGAAATCTGAGGGCTTAGTCTGAGTCAGAGTCTGTCAGGAAGGGAGTTGGCAAAAACTTCAGGGTTTCCTGCTCAGACCCTTAACATGAATGAAAGCACTCTTAGCAGAGCAGATTTCACAGAATTTTGAGGAATTCTTTGTGATGCCAGATTTTTCCCCGGGATTCGCTCTGGCAAGACAAGGAGCTGCACCCCTCCCCATCAGATATTCAGGCTTAAGTGGGTTAGAGCCAGGAAGCGCTTCTCCCAGAGGACATGGGGACTCGGGCTATGTCACATAGCTGGGGGGCAAGGGTCTATTGCTCGCTTTTGTTGTAGCCCCCCGAGTCCTTCCGTGATGGTCTCCCAGGTGATCAAGTCTGGCTTAGGTTGCCCCTTCTCTGAGGAGTCTTGCCCGTCTCTGACTTCCAACCATGTTTTGGGGAAAGGGAGGAAACGAAGATAGCATTCGCTACAGAGACAAGCAAGCTTTGTCTCCTGTGGCTTGCATTCCGGAGGTCACTCGCTCATCCTTAGCCATAGGGGGTAGTTAGAGTTCCTGAAAGCAGGCAGAGTGGTCCACAACAGTGTATTATACTACAATAATTTCATCTAGTCCTTTGGTCCCCAATCGTTTCCTGCCTCTAGTGACCTGGAGTACAGGACTGAGTCTCAATAATGTGAGTGCTGGACTCCCTCTGAAGCTCTTTGTGTCCAGGAACATGTGCTACACCTTCCCTAACCCCTGTTGCTCTCGCCTCCAGATTGTGAGAAGTGTCAGAACTTCTTCATCGAAAGCTGTGTTGTGCACGGGCCCCCTACTTTTGTAAAGGACAGTGCAGCAGAGAGGGGGCATCCCCACCACTCAGCCCTCACCCTGCCCCCTGGGTTGAGAATCGGGCCATCGGGCATCCCTGAGGCTGGCCTCGGAGTGTGGAATGAAGCAGCTGATTTGCCAGTGGGTCTGCACTTTGGCCCTTATGAAGGACACATCACAGAAGATGAAGAGGCAGCCAAGAGCAGATACTCCTGGCTGGTGAGAAGAATTTACCTCTTCCACTGTCCTCTTGCTTCCCACATTCCTTCTGAGGCTTGCAGGGACCTCACCTCTTATGTGCTAGACATGGAGGGGACAATGTGGTCAGCTCTGTACTGACTGGATTTTACATGAACACAGAGCTCCTGTTTAAGGATCAGAAGTTACATGGGAGCAAAGTGGTGCAGACACGAAGGAGTGGCTCCTCCGTTGTGGGGCTCCTGCTGTGATTGGACAGGTAGACTCAGGTGTGTAGGTGATGGGTAAGAAAAATATCATGTGGTCCCAACTGGCAGTGGAATCTCCATGCAGGCGGAAAGAGCTTTGACGACAGTGGAGTAAAATAATTCTTCTGACTATTACCTCCCCACAAAAAAAGTAAAAGGTCTGAAACTTCTTTTCTGAAACCCAGATCGCCAAAGGGAGACACTGCTATGAGTATGTGGATGGAAAGGACAGATCCTGGGCCAACTGGATGAGGTGAGATCAACAGGTCTCTGGGTGCCAGAGGGGACTCTCATCCCCCACAAGCCCATATATCTGTCCTTCTCATCATGCCTCCCTCAGTGGTCTCCCTTAATCCTTTTCTCTCTCTTTTCCTCCATACAGTGTTCTTTCATTTCAGGGGACTTTTACGGAAAAAGTATAGCATATATCCTCAAAATATAAAGTTCTCTGCTAGAAACAATATGGGTGCTGGAAAGGACCTTGAAGAGCCTAGATTCACCAGGGACACTGGATTACACTTTAATTGATCAAGTGAACATTAATTAAGCACTTACTATATTCCAGTTTAGATGAAGGGATACATTACTTAAACAGATCGCACAACCCATGTCCTTATGGAGGACTTCTTGCAGACAGATGTAAAACAACAGCTTTTAGAAACATTTCGCTATAATTTCCAAGAAGTGCACAGTGTCAAGATAGCACAAACCTGCCCTCACAGGTTTAGGGTGGCCTAAACCTGTGAGGGCAGCAAACCATCCCAGCCTCACTTCTAACTAGAGCTGGGCTCTGAGGCCTGCAGAGGAACGGTCATGGGCCCCTTTCCCGAGAGGGGCTCTCTTCTATCAGGGATAACAGAATGTGAATCAACTACTATTGTCCTGTTTTATTTCACTAAGACAAAAAGACCTTCAATTTTCTATGGTGACCTTGGGCACCCAAGTGAATGGTGCCCTGAGTAAAGTGCAGGGGGCGTTGCAGAAAGGCTTCTGGAGAGAAAACAGACATGGGCTGAGTCCTGGATAATTAGTGAGCTAGTTTAGAAGCAGAGCCCTGGATCAAGGACCATGTTCTGTGGTGTGAGACAACTTGATTTTGAACTTGGAGAAGCAAAATATTACTGGATATGATGGCCAATCAGGGTGGAGGTTAAGTCTAGAACTGGGTTTCAGGAAATGGTATTAAGCAGGATAAGCAGACACTCAGGCATTGAACAGAAGGTTCCCCGGGAGCATTACGGGCAGTGGGCAGCACCAGAGCCCGAGGGCCTTAATCAGTGAGGAGCTGGACATGGATGTAACAGGTAGTGGGAACTCATCACTGCTTTTCTTTCCCTTCATCTGCCTCAATTCCAGGTACGTGAATTGTGCCCGGGATCATGAAGAGCAGAACCTGGTGGCCTTTCAATACCATGGGCAGATTTTCTACCGAACCTGCAGGGTTGTCAGGCCAGGCTGTGAGCTGCTGGTCTGGTTCGGGGACGAGTATGGCCAGGAGCTAGGCAGCAAGTGGGGCAGCAAGTGGAAGGCAGAGCTCACGGCCGGGAGAGGTAGGCACCACTGTTCTTCAAAACAGAAAGAAAAGGGAGAATTCTCCATAGAAATATTCATGATTCAACTCTTAAGTAGAGTAAAATCCACTTTAAAGTCAGTAGTTTCAAATCACATGCTTCAGAAATTCACAATTCATTCATATGCCTTTGACTCTTAGGCAAAATTTTTATATTTTTTATTTTTAAAATATTTCATGAGCAAAATATACAAACCACATATAGTACTGAAAGATTGAGAGGCAAGGGAAAAAGAAAGTTTTCGAGCACTAACCAGTTCTTTCACCAAGGCAGTTTTTCTAACACTTTTATAGCTGTTTCTTCTTAATTTTCCTCCATAGTTCTAAATAAACTGTTTTTGTTGATAGGCATTCATTGTTTTTTAAAGATTTCACCCTGGTTTGTATGGGTCAGAGGATGGAGCGCCGGCCTATGAACCAAAGGGTTGCCAGTTTGATACCTAGTCAGGGCACATACCTGGGTTTTGGGCCAGGTCCCCAGTAGGGGGCATGTGAGAGGCAACCACACATTGATGTTCCTCTCCCTCTCCCTCCCTCCTTCCCTTCCTCCTTTTCTGAAAATAAATACATAAATATTTTTAAACAAGATTTTATTTATTTTTACAGAGGGTGGAAAGGAAGGAGAAAGAAAAATCAGTCTGCAAGGGACACATTAATCTCTTGTTTATGGCACACCCCGACTGGCCTATGGCCCTGGCATGTGACTGGACTGGGAATCAAACTTCTAATCTTTTAGTTTGTGAGACAACACCCAACCCACCAAGCCACACCATTCACACAGGGCACATTCATTCTTTATTTCAGTGAATTCTCATGTGAGACCCTACTCTGTGGTGCACAGCATCCTGGGACCTGAATATACAGATTAACACGAGGGTCAGAATAACTGCTCTTGAGGAGCTGACGGGTGAAGGAGGGAAAGCCAGGCACACGTGCTTGCATGTGCATAACACGACAGAGCAGTTAGTGCTTTGGGGGAAACTAATCCAAGACCATTGCCTACAGATCGGTGTGAGGGAAGGTGCAGTGTGGCAGGTGGTCCGGGAAGGGCTCTCTCCAGATAAAACATTTACAAAAATACTGCAGGCAAAGGATCCCAGGCCAAGGGAGCAGCTAGTGCAGGGAAGAAAAGAGGTGCGGCGTTAAATTGTTTGAGAGTCACGCAGATCTTCTCTCAGCATAGAGGATAAGAATGGAGTTCAGATAGATGCTTAGCAATCCGGAAATGCAGTGACGATGATTTGAGTTGAGATACTGGGGACTTTCCTGAGTGCAAGTGTGTTGAGTGGTGTGTTCTCTGTTCTGATTATACTTCGTTAATTTTTAGAAAATAAACTCCAGTGGAGAATCCTCTCAGAGATTACTTCATCTCCAAGTGAGAGAGCATGGTAGATTGGCCAGAGAGGAACAGGAGTCAGGTGTGTAAGGCATGTGGTTGGAGAAATATTTTGAAACAGGACTTCTCAGTGTATTTGGAATGGGCTAATGGCGAATGAAATGAAGCATGAATATCTGGTGTGAGGCTTGAGGAAGGACTCTTTTGAAGATTTTATTTATTTATTTTTAGAGGGGAAGAGGGAGAAAGAAACATGAATGCATGGTTGCCTCTCACATATCCTCTACTGGAGACCTGGCCCACAACCCAGGAATGCACCCTGACTGAGAATTGGACCTGCAACTCTTTGCTTCGCAGGCTCCCACTTGACCACTGAGCCACACAAGCAAGGGCAGGAAGGACATTTTATTTGACTGTTTTGGAAACCAGAGAGAAGCAATTTCTAGTTGGGGCCTGTGGTTTTCCTCTTTAACATGACTTAGAAGATACATGTAGACGGAAAAGGTCACCTCAGTTCCACCCACACAGAGAGTGAAATGGCCTCTGGTGATCCTTGAAAGCCCCTAGTCTGGGCAATATTAGCAAAGACCCTTGGTGTGGGCTTTCTAGATTTCTGAAGAAGAGGCACTGCAAAAAAATAAAAAGGAAAATAAACTGCAAGTGGACACTTTGTGGGAGACAGAGCTTGGGTTGTCACCACAGTAAGAATGATTCATGGGGCAGGTCTTACGAGAAAGCAAATCATACAGCCCAAGCGTTCTCATCGACATCTGCCCTGACCAAACCTTTCTCTTTCAGCAGAACCAAAGCCAGAGGTGCACCCATGTCCCTCCTGCTCTCTGGCTGTCTGCACTCAGAAATTCCTCGACCAACATGTGAAACTCAATCATCCCTCTCAGGTTCTCCAGGGAACATCTGCAAGAAAACACCTCCAAGCAGAGGAACCCTGCCCAGAGGATCAGAATCAGCACCAACACACTAATACACACAACTGGAATGATAAAGTTGAAGGTCAAGAGGCTAAACAGCAGTCCAAACCTTTGCTTAAAAGGATCAGTCAAAAGAGAATCTCAAGATCCTCTTTCCAACCTTCGAGAGAACAAATGAGGATCTCTAATGAGCATGAGAGAATGATGGAGGAAGAGCCCCATAGAGGTCAGGAAGACAGTCCAGAGGGCACAGGCAAGTTCTTTGTGAAAGCAGGAATATTAAGAATTGTAAGAATCAAGCATGGAGGGTATTGGCAAGGCTTCAGTGATGGGTCACATCTCATCACAGGCCGGAGGACACACTCAGGAGAGAAGCCTTATGTTTGCATGGCGTGCGAAAGAGGCTTTACACGGAAGTCAGATCTCACCACACACCAGAGGACACACTCAGGGGAGAAGCCCTATGTTTGCAAGGAGTGTGGGCGAGGCTTTGCACTCAAGTCAGATCTCATCAGACACCAGAGGACCCACTCAGGGGAGAAGCCCTATGTTTGCAAGGAGTGTGGGCGAGGCTTTGCACTCAAGTCATCTCTCATCACACACCAGAGGACACACTCAGGGGAGAAGCCCTATGTTTGCAGGGAGTGCGGGAGGGCCTTTACATGCAAGTCATCTCTCATCACACACCAGAGGACACACTCAGGGGAGAAGCCCTATGTTTGCAGGGAGTGCGGGAGAGGCTTTACATGCAAGTCATCTCTCATCAGACACCAGAGGATACACTCAGGAGAGAAGCCCTATGTTTGCAGGTGGACTGAGTGAGTCATGAGCATTAATTTGCATATCAATAGCCATAGGAGGTGTATGGCCTCTTACTCTCCCCAAGATTGCAGTTACTATACAAGTAACTGGTTAAACAAATCCTCCATATTTATGACAAGAGATGAGATGGACAAACAGTTCCATGAGTGAGAGGTGGATGCCAGCGTCAATCTCCTTCATGGCTTTTGGATATCCTTTTCTAAAATGTGTTGTCTCCATACAAATATGAAGCCCACATTTCTCATTCCCCCATCACTGAAAGCAGAGTTCCAGAAGAGCCACAAAGATCTCATACTCAGCTACAGAAATTTGACACCTGCAAATGCCTAAGTCCTTAGTCACTCTACTTTGGCTTCTGCCCAAAAGGAGGAACTTGAGACAGATGTATCAGAGAAGGGAATTCTCCGGACTCCTGGGAAGTGAGGCCTTTTCTCCTAATAGGCTTCCTATACTCCTCCCTTGGCTTCTCTTGGCTCTTCTAGTTTCCTACAACCTCTGGAGCCTCAGAGGTGAATGGCAGGGAGAAATGTATGTGAGGCGGGCTCAGTATGTACACCTCGTCTTCCCCACTGTCCTTGCTGCCCCTTCAGGGTCAGCGTTTTCTGGTGAACAGCATACAGTTTCCACATCAGTCCTTAGTGTGAGTCTCAGCTCTGTCTTCTCCAGCTGTGTGATGTAAGGCATGGTTCTCAACTTCTCTCTGCCTGCTTACTAGTCTGTACAACGGAAATGGGAACTCCAGCCTTTCAGTTTAACATTCAAACTGGAGTCAGCACAGAAAGAATCTGGCAAGAGGATCGCCGAGATCACAAGTCCTGCTGAACAGCCTTCAGTGCCCGTCTCTTCTGGGTCTTTAGTGGTGGACAAAGGAAAATAAAAACAGGGTAGGAGTCGGTAGATAAATTCAGAATTTGAGCAGACCCCACTGCTTTCCTCACATAGACTCGGATTCCCCAAGAAGGCCTGAGGTGGGACATTCACTTCCCTCCAGGTCACCACCCTCCCACTGACCCTGTGCACCTTCAGAGCCTCTTCAACACAGGCAGGTGGTACTGAGAGTGAGCTGTGAAACAAGACCCTTGGTTACCCCTTGCTGAGAACTGACACTGGGAACAGCATGTGCCCCCACTGGTGTGTTAGGATAGATGGTGAGCCAAGGCAGGAAGAACAAGAAAGACCTGTCTCTCCCACTAACTCACCAGTCCTGAGCTTGGTCCAATTCTATTGCCAGATTATCCAGCATCAGAAGAAAGACCATGTTAACACATTGACATTCTAGGTATCATTCCCACTATCTGGGAAAGAGGATTTGAAACTTCATCCCAAGGCCTAGAAGATGGGAGAGGGTCCACAGGGCTCAAGGAAAGGACCTGTAAATCAAATTTGGCTAATTGCCTCTGGTCACTATCTGATTTATGAGAGGGTCCCTAGTGCTGACAGAACAAGCCCATAGGTAACTGGGTAATTGCCTCAACTTTAATTCTGTCATGTATCTATATTGCAAGATGACTCAATGGGATTGAAGCAAGATAAGGATTCAGGCTAATGACCCACACACTTACCTACATTTGGGTAGTCATGTCCCCCATGGAGCTTACACCACTTTTACCTGTCAATCAATATGTAACAACTTCCCCTCCCGCTCCCACCAACTGTATGAGTCAGGACAAAAGACCTGGTGCCCTTGCCTCCCAAGGTCCTGTCTTTCACTCCCACCTCAGCAAGACCTGTCCTCTTCCATGAGAATGTATCACTAATAAACCCTGCTTGCGTGCTAATACACTTTCTGGTCTGCAATTTCTTACTGCATTGACAAGGAGAACCAAGTTTCTCCTGTGACAGATGCACCCAATCTGCATGTGGCATTCATGAAGCCCGCAACACAGAAACTTCTGTAATGCACTTTCCTTGTACCTGGATCACACAGGGCTTCGTACATCAATGACAACATCTTGAAATTAGTACTTATTTGATCTTTAAGCTTTTGTTTGTGAAGTGAACTCTGATGGGATAATGGACATGCACAATATTAGTCGTTCCTGGCCACCCATTCACAGACAGTGTCCACAATGGCCCAAGAGCACGAAATTCCCATGGAGCCAATGGGTGGGAGTCCAGCAAGACTCAGGGTGAGAACAGGGTAAACATCTGCATCTGTATAAGCGTAAGGAAGGGTGCCAACAGTTCCCAGAGGCCACACTTTTCTTAGAACCAGAGTTGAGTTTCATACACAGAGATGTCAAACATTTAGTGAGGACCCCATCATACCCTGTCCTGCATGAGGGAGACCTAAGCATGACCCACCTTGTTCCTGCTGGAGTGGGTTCACCCAAGGGGGACCCCCACCCCCATGACCTGAAGTGAGGACCTTTCTGTCCTTCCAGTGCCAGGCTTGTGAAGAAGAGTATCTACATAACCTACATGGATTTCAATAATAAATTGACCTGTGCACTGACCAGCAGTGCCCACGGAGTTATGGATGATCAAGACAAATTCACACGGACTACCAAATCCTGTGGAGAAAAGGGGCAGGACACTCTAGGGGAGAGTGCAGCCTACCCTTTGCCTAGACAGGCTTTTTTTTTTTTTGCAGGAATTCAGGTACAACTTATTAATCATGGATAGGCAGGAAATAGTAGATAGTATAAAAAGAACCATTAAGGCTTCTCCTAAATCAGGGTCTGTCAACTAAAAGGCTATAAAACTGGGAAAATAAAAACATTTAACTAAAAACATTCTTAGCAAAGCAGGTTTCACAGGATTGTTAAGAATTCTTTCTCTTGCCAGATTACACCGGATCCTGCACTGGCTGGTAAAAGGTTGCACTGTCTTCCCCGTCACAGGTTTTCAGGCTTAAGTGGATTAGAGCCAGGAAGCACTATCTCCCAGAGGACATGGGGACTGGGCTATGTCAGAATAGCTGGGGTGGGGGGCTCGGGGTGAGGGTCTATCACTGCCTCTTTGTCCCAGCTCCCCCCACCGCCCCCGCCAAGTCCCTCTGTGATGGCCTCCCAAGTGACTGACTCTGGCTTAGGTTGCTCCTTGCTGTGAAGAGTCTTACCTGTCATAGATCTTTGACCATGCACTGGGGACGGGGATAAAGCAGGGGCAGCATCTGCTGCCAGAGACAAGCCTTGTCTCCTCAGTGGCTCGCATCCTGGAGGTCGCACACTCAGCCTTAAACAGTTACAATTCCTGAAACCAGGCAGAGAAGTTCCCAACAATAAAAATCCACTATTATTTTCTTTTATGCTTTTTTTAAAGGATGGTACACTTCTTGGGTTTTGTTTCTTTCCCCTGTTTCTCCCACCACCGCCACAGCCCAGAGAGAACACTATACACTCAATATTCTGCGGCTTTCAACATGGGCCATGGGAGAGGAGCAGAAGCCTGGTGTAATGCTGGCATCATGGCTGGCACTGAAATACAGTGGGGAGGGGAACCCACAGACTGCCAGGTGATGGTCACCACCACCCCCCACCAGGACAGATCCTGGAGCTTTCCCAGAAGGCTTTGTGATTCAAGATGAGTAGAAAGCCCTGGCTGGTGTAGTTCAGTGGATTGAGCATGGGCCTGTGAAGCAAAGGTTCACCAGTTCAATTCCCAGTCACAGCACATGCCTAGGTTGCAGGCCAGGTCCCCAGTAGGGGACACATGAGAGGCAACAATACACTGATGTTTCTCTCCCACTCTTTCTCCTTCCTTTCCCCCTCTCTAAAAATAAATAAATAAAATATTTTTTAAAAAGATGAGTAGACAGGTCTGTTTCCTCTCCCTCCGTTTCAGCGGCAAACCACATTCCTGATGTAGCTACCAG
>NW_028085650.1:93162-120292 GCF_014824575.4 Sturnira hondurensis | reverse complement strand
GCGGTTTCCATTCTCCTGGACTCTTCATTGAGTCCCACACAGAGCAGGGCTCCTCATTCTCAGCACTGCTAAGCAGGATAGACAGCAAATCAAGGCAGGGAGGTGGAGGGGGACACGTCCCACCCAGGAATTCAGCAGTCCTGAGCTGGGTCAGGTAAGATTTTCAGAGATCAGAAGAGAGACCAGCAGCTGGAGGGACCCTTTGACATTCTGTGTACTGTATTCTCCATCTGGGAAAGGAAGCCTTTGAAACTGCATGTTAATCCCAAGGTTGGGAGAAGGGTGAGGAGGGGAAGCCTGGGGGCTTGCTGTAAACATGAAAGCCCTGAAACCCCAGGAGGCGGGGCACTCAGACTAGCTCTGTGCAGGCTTGCAGGTTCCTGTACATTTCACAATAAACCTGCTACCTCACTTGCACTGTGCTTGTTGTCCCTAGTCTGAATCCATTCTTTCCAGCGGACAAGAACCCAGGAGGGGAATCCCCCAACTACCCTAACTTGGGTCTTCCTGGTAACAGGACTGAGGGCCTTTTGGGCCAATAATTCTTACTCCTGGGGGACTTTTCTGCATTGCAGGTGCTTATTAGCATGCATTACCTCTACTCACTGCTGGTCAGTAACATCCTCCCTCACCTTGCCCTCATGTCAATCTGAAATGTCCCCCTGGGGACAAAATCACTTGTGCTTGAGAACCACTGACCTTGACTGTTTGTGGAACCTGAATGATCTGGCTTTGGTATGCAGTATTTTTATCATCACTCAGTTTAAGTTATTTCTAACTCCAATTGTGATTTGTTTGGGGGGTTATTTAGAAGTGTACTTTATAACATCAAGATAAAAGGAGTTTCTAGTTACTGTCTATACCTCATTTCTAGATTATTAGCAATGAGAGCAAGTAATATACCTTATATAATTTCATTCAATGGACATTTGTTGGAACTCGCTGTATAGCACAATATGGTTAATTTTTTTAATTTGTGTTATTTTACTTTTGCTCTTTCCAGTCCAAAGCTGTAACTATGGGCATTTAGACTTATGCAAATGACACTTACAAAGAAAAAAGGAACCAAATACCAAGACACCCAAGTGAGATGCTTGGCGGAGACAAACCACAGTCAGGGGTGTTGGCAGGGTTAGGGCTGGGAGCCAGGGGTCAGGGGCTGGGTGGCTCCTCACAGGCTCCTAGCTGACAGTCAGCTTCATTCCACCCCAAGACCCAGAGTCCAGTCAGACAAGGAGCACCGATCCTGCCAGCAGGGGCCAAACACCTCACAGCTCTGATCCCAGGAGCTCCGCTGGCAGGAGGAGGATGCAACAGCAGCCAAGACTGCAGACCCTCAGGCCCTGCCTGTGGCCCTCAGCCCTACAGGGCCGGGAATAAGAGCCAGAAGTCAGGCATGGAGTGTCCGCTGCTACCAGTCCCCCTGCCCCCCACCACCTCCCTGTCTCAGGCCCTCTGACTGTGTTTTCGAAGGGAGCACATTTCTCCGTCCTGATCCAGGCCTGTGCAATCATGAGGAGGGTCCAGCTGGAGTGCCCAGCAGCCCCAGGTGAGACCCCGACATCCATCCATCACCTTGGGGGCACAGCTGGGTTTACTGCTCGGGATCATTTAGATGGGACAGTAGTGTCCAGACGTGCCTTCACATTTCCGTCACTGGGAAGAAGGGCACAAACTCCTGCTGTTCTCTGTCTGTGTCCTGGCATCTCTGTCTTGGGATCGCAGGACACAAACAGTGGCTTCCTCCAGAGAGGGGAGGGCTCCCCAACTGTAACAAGCCCAGCAGTAGTGGCCTCGCAGTTCAAAAGAGACTGACTTCTGCTCTCCCACCTCCAGGACTGTGGGACTGGATGAGTGTTATTGTGATGCTGGAAGTGCAGGAGCCCCTCGCTGCCAGGAGGACAAAACACAGGCCCGGGATGACAGAGCAGAAAGACAGGTGAAGCTGTGTGCCTGGTGCTGCTGCTGGGCTGCCTGGCAGCTGGGCCTCTGGGCCTGGCCTGTGTGAGGGAGCCACAGGCCAGTCGTGCTCTTGAGCCATCTTGCTGACATTTCCACGCATGTGGCTGAAGGTGTTTCTGCCTCACAGATTTGAGACCGTGCAGGTAAAACACACAGCACACGCTGCTCAGTAACAAGCCAAGACCCTGAGAACTTGGCTGGTCTGGCTGCTGTCTGGACAAGCACTGACCACAGGGAGGCCTGAGCATCATGGCAGCTGGACCGTCACAGGAAGGATGCCCATGCCCATCCCCAACGCCACTGTGATGGGAATTTGTGGTTGGAATCAGAGCCCCTCTTCTGACCCCAGAGCAGCTCCATTCAGACTTTGTCGTGGACTCTGCCTGCTGCCCTTGTCTCTCCGTTCGAGTCACTGCCCAGGCCAGAGTTGCCTGCCCTTGCCCTTGGACACAGGGTTAGTGGCCATATCCCAGTGAGGCCCAGGGAGTTCTAACGAGCCACCTGGCTGAGGACCATGGGCCTGGATGACACTGTGGCCCAACACAGTGACACACAAGCCACCAGCAAACACAGTTCATGTGACATGCACTGGATTCTGCTGGGCATGGTCAGGCTGGAGATGGGAGGGTGTCTGTTGCTGTCAGTGAGTGTGAGTCCAGCTGTCACTGTGGAACTTGACTTGTCACCTTGGAGGCCATCACCTTGAACCCTCGGGCTGTACACAGGCCTGCTCTGCAGACAGACACGCGGTGCTCCACCCTGGGGATCAGAGGCAGGTTGGGCTGGTCCACCCAGTGCCACCCAGAGAGCAGATGAGGAGCCCCTGAGGCACCCACCTAGAAGGAGCATCCTCTCCATTAAACAACCAGCTTCTGGGTCGGGTCCTGTGAGGCATTCAAAGCAAGGCTGACAGGCAGCTCAGCTCCTGCCTCGGTCCCCCTGCTCCACAAAGAGGCTTGGTGATTTCAGACCATCCCTTCCCAGAACTGACCTGAGGAGACTTTACCTGGACTGGGATCTGATCCATATATTCCCAGTCCCAGCACCAGATAGTGGGTTCTGGGACCCCTTCAGTTATGTGTTCCACTCTCATGGTGGCAGGTGATGCTGGGAGTGTTTTCTATTTTCAGTAGAGAATGTGGTCTAATTTTGCAAGAGGCCATTTCATCCTGCTACGTACAGGGCAGTCTTGTGAGCACATTTCTGATGTACTCTGGTGATTCCTTAGGGCTTACTGTGCTCAGGGCTCAGGGTCAGCCTGTGGGCACCAGCAGGCCCCTGTCTGAGGCAGGTGCCCCTTCTGACTGGTTGGCGCATATTCTAATTAAGACTCTGTTCTGATTGGCTAGTGTCTGCTCTGATTGGCCGGTGTCTGTTTTGACTGGCCAGTGTCTGTGCCCACCAGCTGGGACAAATATACATGGACCCCACCCCACCCAGTGGCCCCTCCTGCCCCCTCCCCGTTTGTCCGGCCCTGAAATGAACACAGCGAAGATTCCCGTGTGCTGGCTGATGGTGAGCGTGCTGTGCTGAGGTATCGTGGTGTGAGCCGTGGTTGCCTTGTGGGTGTTCTCGTCGGCAGCTGTGTCCATTGCTGTGAAGTGCATCCTGGTGGCGCCTGAAGGGAAACGTGGAGAGGAGTTGATATCCCAACAGCTGACAACCAGCGTGGCTGCAAAATTAGCACAGCAGTGTACAGTGCAACGTGCTCCTGTTTCAGTCCCCTCACTGTGCAGACGGTAGTACTGCCTGTGAAGTGACACAGCCGTGTAGTCCACTGCATCACTGCAGCAATTTCATGGTTATTTGTTCACTCATTTGGAAAGATTTAGGGCTTTTTCTGACACTGCTGTAGCTGTGGGAACACTGTCCCCCACTAACATGACTCTATCAGTGACCTGAGGGAAGGGCATGTGACCGTCCCAGGTCTGATCCCCCCACCTGTGCCACTGCTCCCAGACACTCGCCCCTCTTTCCCTGACACTGTCAGAAGTGTCCTGTCTGGACACTGGCCTCACAAGCCAGAGGGGAGAGCTGGGTGGGGGGAGTGAGTCGTGGTTGCTTAAACCAAGACTTTGGAGTTTGGTTCGTGAATGGACCTGAGGTGGCTGTTCCCCTCATGGGGTCATCGGGAGACGGTTGGTGCTGGCTGGTGAGCAGGGGTTTGCTGTGGGGACAAAGCGACTATGATGACAGAAAAGGGAGGAAAAGGAGGAGAAAACAGCAGTGGCTGCCACTGGAATAAAGGACAACAGGAGGGAGACCACAGCAGAAGCCTAACTATCCAGTAAGCCCAGTGACTCTCCATGATGGGACAGGAAATCAGCCCATCAGAATGAGCTTTCATGCAGAATTTTCGGTTTCATTTATTTTCCAGCTGCTGCTGTCTGCTTCGAGCTCAGAGGCTGGCCTGCCATGAAACCTTCACACCCAGCGAGGCCCAGATCTTGTCCACAAGCACACAGCTCAGGTGTGCGCCCAGCCCTGTCCACCTCCACCCTCTTAACCTTCCTGTGCAGCCCCTGGAATGTGAAAGGGGCTAAAAAGTGTGTCATGAATGACTTCACAAGACAAGTGGCTGTCTGAGGTGTTTAGGAAGTGAGGCCACACAGGAGACACTCGCAACAATGCGATCGCTTCTCCCCATCCAGGGATGTCGTCACCTGCAGCCACTGACTTTCCCTTCTTACAACAAACACCCAGGGAGGTTTGCCTTCCTTGGCCAGATGCTCAGTTGGTTGGAGCAGCGTCCTTTAACTGAAAGGTTGAGGGTTCCATTCCAGTCAGGGCACGTACCTAGGTTGAGGGTTCGATCCCTGGTAGGCATGTGTATGGGAGGCAACCAATCATTGCATCGTTGTTTCTCTGTCTCTCCCCCTCCCCTCTCTCTAAAAGCAATGACAGAAATGCCCTCGGGGGAGGATAAAGAAAAAGAAAGGAGGTGGGTCAGCGCCTGCGCCAACGATGCTGTAGGAGACCCGGACTTTCTCTTCCTTGTTCGATTTGATCTGAAGACGGCACAGGAACAGAACCTGCAGAGAACAATCCCCATCAGGTCTAACTCCCCTCAGTGGGGCTCCCAGAATGAGATCAGAGCTTGCCCTTGGCCATTCCTATTAGGTTGGAGTCATTCAAAAAACCAGACAGGTGCAGTGAGCTAAGTTACAGGGTTTATTAGTGGGGGAAAGTGGGGCCAACCAAAGGGGATTGGGACTCACTCGGTTGTTCTCAGGGCAGGGTTTTTAAGCACAAAACCCCACAAAGGGTAACTGACTGGGGTGTCAGAGTCTGATCGGCTAGAGCTGGTGGCTGGGTGCTGTTTCTGCTGACCATTGTTCTTCGTACATCTACTCAGCCTCAGGTTAAAGCTTCATCCTGTTACACTGGATATGTCGACCCCAGACCCCAATCTTAGCTGAGCATCTGTTCGTCCTGGGTAGGGTCGGCAGGCAGTTTCCCAGGCAGGCAGTTTCCCGCAGTGCAGTTTCCTGCCTGGTGATTTTCCGTTCCTCCTAGGCCTGCCTAGGTCTGTCAATTCCTGACCGGCAATTTTGGGACTGGGCCTCAGTCATTCTGGGAAGTAGATGGGAGGGATAGTGCTGTCTCTCCTTTGCCTCTTGAGACCAAGCGGGGCATTGGGGAGCATCAGTAGTCCATCTGGTGCCCAGAGAGAGCTTCCAAAAAGGACAACAGGAGAGAGACCACAGCAGAAGCCTAACTGTCCAGTAAGCCCAGTGACTGTCTGTGCCATGCTGACCTGTGGGAGGGGCTTGGGTTTGCTGCATCCTGACCTTCCATTACCAACCACAGCATGTGAGGCATTTGGGGGCCCTTATTAGAAGGCATCACTTGAGAAAATGCTGCAAAACCATAGAGAAATAGGCTAGGGCACAGAGGACAATGCCTGTGGTCCCACCTGAGAGCCACCTCTCAGCCTCGTGTTTCTCCTCTGCTCCCCAGAAAGCAGTGTCCCCACCTCCACCATGGCCTCAAGGATTTTGAAACACCTTCCTTGGGAGAAGAAGACTGAGAGGAGGAGGACGATGACATCCTGTGAGGCCCGAAGGTGGAGTGTGCTGTTTCCTTAACTGCAGGACACTGGAGAGCTTTCCTGGGCCCTGAATGCACTGCACACACTGCACATTCACGTCTGTACCAGAACTAGGCTGGTGTGTGCTATACAGATTCTTCCCAGAAACACCATTTTTGTCTAACAAGGGGGGTTGCTGAAACCGCAACCCAAGGTTGTGGGACCCAGTGTAACTGTGGAAACTGAAGGACCGTGTCAAAGACATGTGGAAGGGAAAGAGCATGCTGAGGAAGTCAGATGGGGCTCCGTACCATTTGTAAAGGAAACTGCAAGTGTGTCCATGTGTGATGAACAGAGAGCTCTAACTTGCTGTGTTAATTGGTGTGCCTTCTGGATTATGGAATCATGGGTGGTTTTATTTTCTGTATTTCCCAAACTCACTTTTTAAAAACAATAACTGCATATTATCAGAAAAAAAAGTTCCCATCAAGTGTGAGAGTCTGCAAAAGAAAATCTTAAAGTGCAACTTTCAAAATGTTACAGTTTTCTCCAGGTGATGAGATTAACAACCTCTTACTGTAAAAAAAATATTTTTTAAAAAAGCTTTCTTTAGTAACTCTTAAGAGGTCTGATATTTGAAGACAGCATCTATGGATAACATACCCTCCAAGGTCAGCTCTCAGAGGCTGGGTCAGGAACTTTTCAGGAAAGTTAGGACTGAGGCCAGACCAGGGGCCAGGTCAGCAACAGACAGGGAAGGGTCTGGGTGTCAAGACAAATCTGCCACATTTCAGAAAGACTTACCTGGCCCCAGCTTGGAAGGCAGTGAGCTGGTCTGTGGTCATGGCTGACCATTCTGGCGAGTAAGCCCCTCAACAGCCCAGCTGTGGTCCCCAAGGCAGCCCACTGCCCCCTTACCCTGGGGGGCAGACAATCAGAACATAAACTAGGTGGGACTGGCCACAGCTGTGGTGGCCACTATAGTCACAGAGTCAAATGTGTGGGGGAAGCAATTGGCCATTGTGTCCTGTCACCTCAGCCACTGATGTCCTTTTTGACCAAGGACTATTGACCTGCCCTATCTGCGTCACTCACAGTGTCATGTGGAGGAGTTGGAAAGCCAGCAGGTGCAGCTGGCGTGGCTTTGGAGGCATACCAGGTGTCATGGGGACAGGATACTGACTCCAGCTGCCTGTCGAGGGCAAGAGACTCAGAATCCAGCAGATGTCAGGCTGCACTCACACCTTGGAGCCTCCACTTCAAAACAAGGATGGTGGCTGCCAGCCACTGGCAGGTAGGAGGAAGGGGTGTGTAAACACCCAGCTCCCTGCACAAGGTGGTCTAAGACCTTGTGAACTATGTGAGCAAGACTGAAACAAGAGGGACTGTGAATGACTTCGCTTTGAGAGCTACACCATTTTCACAACACAGATCAGCTCGGTTGTGAAGGAGGAACTGTACAAGGTCAGGGGTGATAGCATATGGATTTGGGGGACACCTTGGAGTCTGGTAGCTACATCAGGAATGTGGTTTGCCGCTGAAAGGGAGGAAGAGGAAATAGACCTGTCTACTCATCTTTTTAAAAAATATTTTATTTATTTTTAGAGAGGGGGAAAGGAAGGAGAAAGAGTGGGAGAGAAACATCAGTGTATTGTTGCCTCTCATGTGTCCCCTACTGGGGACCTGGCCTGCAACCTAGGCATGTGCTGTGACTGCGAATTGAACTGGTGAACCTTTGTTTCACAGGCCCATGCTCAATCCACTGAACTACACCAGCCAGGGCTTTCTACTCATCTTGAATCACAAAGCCTTCTGGGAAAGCTCCAGGGTCTGTCCTGGCAGGGGGTGGTGGTGACCATCACCTGGCAGACTGTGGGTTCCCCTCCCCACTGTATTTCAGTGTCAGTCACACTGTCAGCATTACACCAGGCTTCTGCTCCTCTCCCATGGCCCATGCTGAAAGCAACAGA
Source organism: Sturnira hondurensis (assembly GCF_014824575.4). Taxonomy (NCBI): domain Eukaryota; kingdom Metazoa; phylum Chordata; class Mammalia; order Chiroptera; family Phyllostomidae; genus Sturnira; species Sturnira hondurensis. The sequence continues at coordinate 112,330 of NW_028085650.1, read as the reverse complement.
ATATTGAGTTTATGGTGTTCTCTCTGGGCTGTGGTGGTAGGGGGAGAAACAGGGAAAAGAAACAAAACCCAAGAAGTGCACCATCCTTTAAAAAAGCATAAAAGAAAATAATAGTGGATTTTTATTGTTGGGAGCTGCTCTGCCTGGTTTCAGGAATTGTAACCATTTAAGGCTGAGTGTGCGACCTCTGGGATGCGAGCCAGTGAGGAGACAAGGCTTGTCTCTGGCAGCAGATGCTGTCCCTGCTTCAACCCCCTGCCCCCAGTGCATGGTCAAGGATCTATGATGGGTAAGACTCTTCACAGCGAGGAGCAACCTAAGCCAGAGTCAATCACTTGGGAGGCCATCACAAGTGGACTCGGCAGGGGGGGGGAGGTTGTGACAAAGAGGGAGTGATAGACCCTTACCCCCTGCTCCCTGCTATTCTGACATAGCCCAGTCCCCATGTCCTCTGGGAGAAGCGCTTCCTGGCTCTAATCCACTTAAGCCTGAAAACCTGTGACAGGAAAGATGGTGCAACCTTTTACCAGGTAGCTCAGGATCCAGTGTGATCTCACAAGAGAAAGAATTCTTAACAATCCCTTGAAACCTGCTTTGCTAAGAATGCTTTTAGTTAAATGGTTTTTTATTTTCCCAGTTTTATAGCCTTTTAGTTGACAGACCCTGATTTAGGAGAAGCCTTAATGGTTCTTTCTATACTATCTACTATTTACTGCCTATCCATGATTAATAAGTTGTACCTGAATTCCTGCAAAAAAAAAAAAAGCCTGTCTAGGCAAAGGGTAGGCTGCACTCTCCCCTAGAGTGTCCTGCCCCTTTTCTCCACAGGATTTGGTAGTCCGTGTGAATTTGTCTCGATCATCCATAACTCCATGGGCACTGCTGGTCAGTGCACTTGTCAATTTATTATTGAAATCCATGTAGGTTATGTAGATACTCTTCTTCACAAGCCTGCCACTGGAAGTACAGAAAGGTCCTCACTTCAGGTCATGGGGGTGGGGGTCCCCCTTGGGTGAACCCACTCCAGCAGGAACAAGGTGGGTCATGCTTAGGTCTCCCTCATGCAGGACAGGGTATGATGGGGTCCTCACTAAATGTTTGACATCTCTGTGTATGAAACTCAACTCTGGTTCTAAGAAAAGTGTGGCCTCTGGGAGCTGTTGGCACCCTTCCTTATGCTTATAGAGATGCAGATGATTACCCCGTTCTCACCCTGAGTCTTGCAGGACTCCCACCCATTGGCTCCATGGGAATTTCGTGCTCTTGGGCCATTGTGGACACTATCTGAATGGGTGGCCAGGAACGACCAATATTGTGCATGTCCATTATCCCATCAGAGTTCACTTCACAAACAAAAGCTTAAAGATCAAATAAGTACTAATTTCAAGATGTTGTCATTGATGTACGAAGCCCTGTGTGATCCAGGTACAAGGAAAGTGCATTACAGAAGTTTCTGTGTTGCGGGCTTCATGAATGCCACATGCAGATTGGGTGCATCTGTCACAGGAGAAACTCGGTTCTCCTTGTCAATGCAGTAAGAAATTGCAGACCAGCAAGTGTATTAGCACGCAAGCAGGGTTTATTAGTGATACGTTCTCATGGAAGAGGACAGGTCTTGCTGAGGTGGGAGTGAAAGACAGGACCTTGGGAGGCAAGGGCACCAGGTCTTTTGTCCTGACTCATATAGTTGGTGGGAGGGGGAGGGGAGGTTGTTACATATTGACAGGTAAAAGTGGTGCCGGCTTCCATGGGGGACATGACTACCCAAATGTAGGTAAGTGTGTGGGTCATTAGCCTGAATCCTTATCTTGCTTCAGATCCCATTTCGTCATCTTGCAATACAGATACATGACAGAATTAAAGTTGAGGCAATTACCCAGTTACCTATGGGCTTGTTCTGTCAGCACTAGGGACCCTCTCATAAATCAGATAGTGACCAGAGGCAATTAGCCAAATTTGATTTACAGGTCCTTTCCTTGAGTGTTGTGGGCCTTCTCCCATCTTCTAGGGCTTGGGATGAAGTTTCAAATCCTTTCTTTCCCAGATAGTGAGAATGATACCTAGAATGTCAATGTGTTAACATGGTCTTTCTTCTGATGCTGGATAATCTGGCAATAGAATTGGACCAAGCTCAGAACTGGTGAGTTAGTGGGAGAGACAGGTCTTTCTTGTTCTTCCTGCCTTGGCTCACCATCTATCCTAACACACCAGTGGGGGCACATGCTGTTCCCAGTGTCAGTTCTCAGCAAGGGATAGCCAAGGGTCTTGTTTCACAGCTCACTCTCAGTACCACCTGCCTGTGTTGAAGAGGCTCTGAAGGTGCACAGGGTCAGTGGGAGGGTGGTGACCTAGAGGGAAGTGAATTTCCCACCTCAGACCTTCTTCTTGGGGAATCCGAGTCTATGTGAGGAAAGCAGTGGGGTCTGCTCAAATTCTGAATTTGGCTACAGACTCCTACCCTGTTTTTATTTTCCTTTGTCCACCACTAAAGACCCAGAAGAGACGGGCACTGAAGGCTGTTCAGCAGGACTTGTGATCTCGGCGATCCTCTTGCCAGATTCTTTCTGTGCTGACTCCAGTTTGAATGTTAAACTGAAAGGCTGGAGTTCCCATTTCCGTTGTACAGACTAGTAAGCAGGCAGAGAGAAGTTGAGAACCACGCCTTCCATCACACAGCTGGAGAAGACAGAGCTGAGACTCACACTAAGGACTGATGTGGAAACTGTATGCTGTTCACCAGAAAACGCTGACCCTGAAGGGGCAGCAAGGACAGTGGGGAAGACGAGGTGTACACACTGAGCCCGGCTCACATACATTTCTCCCTGCCATTCACCTCTGAGGCTCCAGAGGTTGTAGGAAACTAGAAGAGCCAAGAGAAGCCAAGGGAGGAGTATAGGAAGCCTATTAGGAGAAAAGGCCTCACTTCCCAGGAGTCCAGGGAATTCCCTTCTCTGATACATCTGTTCCAAGTTCCTCCTTTTCGGCAGAAGCCAAAGTAGAGTGACTAAGGACTTAGGCATTTGCAGGTGTCAAATTTCTGTAGCTGAGTATGAGATCTTTGTGGCTCTTCTGGAACTCTGCTTTCAGTGATGGGGGGAATGAGAAATGCGGGCTTCATATTTGTATGGAGACAACACATTTTAGAAAAGGATATCCAAAAGCCATGAAGGAGATTGGCGCTGGCATCCGCCTATCACTCATGGAACTGTTTGTCCATCTCATCTTTTGTCATAAATATGGAGGATTTGTTTAACCAGTTACTTGTATAGTAACTGCAATCTTGGGGAGAGTAAGAGGCCATAGACTTCCTATGGCTATTGATATGCAAATTAACGCTCATTACTCACTCAGTCCACCTGCAAACATAGGGCTTCTCCCATGAGTGTGTCCTCTGGTGTTTGAAGAGATGTGACTTCCGTGTAAAGCCTCTCCCGCACTCCCTGCAAACATAGGGCTTCTCCCCTGAGTGTGTCCAGTGGTGTGTGGTGAGATGTGACTTCCGTGAAAAGCCTCTCCCACACTCCCCGCAAACATAGGGCTTCTCCCCTGAGTGTGTCCTGTGGTGTGTGGTGAGAAGTGACTTGCATGAAAAGCCCCTCCCGCACTCCCTGCAAACACAGGGCTTCTCCCCTGAGTGTGTCCTCTGATGTGTGATGAGATCTGACTTAAATGTAAAGCCTCGCCCGCACTCCCTGCAAACATAGGGCTTCTCCCCTGAGTGTGTCCTCTGGTGTCTGATGAGAGTTGACTGCTGTGCAAAGCCTCTCCCGCACTCCCTGCAAACATAGGGCTTCTCCCCTGAGTGTGTCCTCTGGTGTGTGATGAGATGTGACTTCTGTGTAAAGCCTCTCCCACACTCACTGCAAACATACGGTTTCTCCCCTGAGTGTGTCCTCTGGTGTGTGATGAGATGTGACTGCTGTGTAAAGCCTCTCCCACACTCCCTGCAGATAAAGGGCTTCTCCCCTGAGTGTGTCCTCTGGCCTCTGATGAGATGTGACCCATCACTGAAGCCTTGCCAATACCCTCCATGCTTGATTGTTAAACTTCTTAATATTCCTGCTTTCACAAAGAACTCGCCTGTGCCCTCTGGACTGTCTTCCTGACCTCTATGGGGCTCTTCCTCCATCATTCTCTCATGCTCATTAGAGATCCTCATTTGTTCTCTGGAAGGTTGGAAAGAGGATCTTGAGATTCTCTTCTCACTGATCCTTTTAAGCAAAGGTTTGGACCGCTGTTTAGCCTCTTGACCTTCAACTTTATCATTCCAGTTGTGTGTATTAGTGTGTTGGTGCTGATTCTGATCCTCTGGGCAGGGTTCCTCTGCTTGGAGGTGTTTTCTTGCAGATGTTCCCTGGAGAATCTGAGAGGGATGATTGAGTTTCACATGTTGGCTGAGGAATTTCTGACTGGAGACGGCCAGAGAGCAGGAGGGACATGGGTGAACCTCTGGTTTTGGTTCCGCTGAAAGAGAAAGGTTTGGTCAGGGCAGATGTTGATGAGAATGCTTGGGTCGTATAATTAGTCTCCTGGTAAGACCTGCCCCATGAATCATTCTTACTGTGGTGACAACGCAAGCTCTTTATCCCTCAAAGTGTCCACTTGCAGTTTATTTACTTTTTTATTTTTTTGCAGTGCCTCTTCTTCAGAAATCTAGAAAGCCCACACCAAGGGTCTTTGCTAATATTGCCCAGACTAGGGGCTTTCAAGGATCACCAGAGGCCATTTCACTCCCTGTGTGGATGGAACTGCAGTGACCTTTTCCATGTATCAGTATCTTCTAAGTCATGTTAAAAAGGAAAACCACAGGCCCCAACTAGGAATTGCTTCTCTCTGGTTTCCAAAACAGTCAAATAAAATGTCCTTCCTGCCCTTGATGGTGTGGCTCAGTGGTCAAGTAGGAGCCTGTGAAGCAAAGAGTTGCAGGTCCAATTCTCAGTCAGGGTGCATGCCTGGGTTGTGGGCCAGGTCTCCAGTAGGGGGTATGAGAGGCAACCATGCATTTATGTTTCTTTCTCCCTCTTCCCCTCTAAAAATAAATAAATAAAATCTTCAAAAGAGTCCTTCCTCATGCCTCACACCAGATATTCATGCTTCATTTCATTGGACATTAGCCCATTTCAAATGCACTGAGAAGTCCTGTTTCAAAATATTTCTCCAACCACATGCCTTACACACCTGACTCCTGTTCCTCTCTGGCCAATCTACCATGCTCTCTCACTTGGAGATGAAGTAATCTCTGAGAGGATTCCCCACTGGAGTTTATTTTCTAAAAATTAACGAAGTATAATCAGCACAGAGAACACACCACTCAACACACTTGCACTCAGGAAAGTCCCAAGTATCTCAACTCGGATCATCGTCACTGCATTTCCGGGTTGCTAAGCATCTATGTGAACTCTATTCTTATCCTCTGTGCTGAGAAGAGACCGGAGTGACCCTCAGCCAATTCGACGCCGCACCTCTTTTTTTCCCTGCTCTAGCTGCTCCCTTGGCCTGGGATCCTTTGCCTGCAGTATTTTTGTAAATGTTGTATCTGGAGAGAGCCCTTCCCAGACCACCTGCCACACTGCACCTTCCCTCACACCGATCTGTAGGCAATGGTCTTGGATTAGTTTCCCCCAAAGCACTAACTGCTCTGTCGTGTTATGCACATGCAAGCACGTGTGCCTGGCTTTCCCTCCTTCACCCGTCAGCTCTTCAAGAGCAGTGATTCTGACCCTCATGTTAATCTGTATATTCAGGTCCCAGGATGCTGTGCACCACAGAGTAGGATCTCATATGAGAATTCACTGAAATAATGAATGAATGTGCCTTGAGTGAATGGTGTGGCTTGGTGGGTTGGGTGTTGTCTCACAAACTAAAAGGTTAGAATTTGATTCCCAGTCCAGTCACATGCCAGGGCCATAGGCCAGTTGGGGTGTGCCATAAACAAGAGATTAATGTGTCCCTTGCAAACTGATTTTTCTTTCTCCTTCCTTTCCACCCTCTGTAAAAATAAATAAAATCTTGTTTAAAAATATTTATGTATTTATTTTCAGAAAAGGAGGAAGGGAAGGAGGGAGGGAGAGGGAGAGAAACATCAGTGTGTGGTTGCCTCTCACATGCCCCCTACTGGGGACCTGGCCCAAAACCCAGGCATGTGCCCTGACTGGGTATCAAACTGGCAACCCTTTGGTTCATAGGCCGGCGCTCCATCCTCTGACCCATACAAGCCAGGGTGAAATCTTTAAAAAACAATGAATTCCTATCAACAAAAAGTTTATTTAGAACTATGGAGGAAAATTAAGAAGAAACAGCTATAAAAGTGTCAGAAAAACTGCCTTGGTGAAAGAACTGGTTAGTGCTCGAAAACTTTCTTTTTCCCTTGCCTCTCAGTCTTTCAGTACTATATGCAGTTGTGTATTTTGCTCATGAAATATTTTAAAAATAAAAAATAAAAAATTTTGCCTAAGAGTCAAAGGCATATGAATGAGTTGTGAATTTCTAAAGCATGTGATTTGAAACTACTTACTTTAGAGTGGATTTTACTCAAGAGTTGAATCATGAATATTTCTATGGAGAATTCTCTCTTTTCTTTCTGTTTTGAAGAACAGTGGTGCCTACCTCTCCTGGCCGTGAGCTCTGCCTTCCACTTGCTGCCCCACGTGCTGCCCAGCTCCTGGCCATACTCGTCCCCGAACCAGACCAGCAGCTCACAGCCTGGCCTGACAACCCGGCAGGTTCGGTAGAAAATCTGCCCATGGTATTGAAAGGCCACCAGGTTCTGCTCTTCATGATCCCGGGCACAATTCACGTACCTGGAATTGAGGCAGATGAAGGGAAAGAAAAGCAGTGATGAGTTCCCACTACCTGTTACATCCATGTCCAGCTCCTTCCTCACTGATTCTTAAGGCCCTCAGGCTCTGGTGTTGCCCACTGCCCCTAATGCTCCCGGGGAACCTTCTGTTCAATGTCTGAGTGTCTGCCAGCACGTCATGTGAATTCTTACCTCCAAGTCCCCCTTGCAGTGTTTATCCTGCCTAATACCATTTCCTAAAACCCAGTTCTAGACTTAACCTCCACCCTGATTGGCCATCATATCCAGTAATATTTTGCTTCTCCAAGTTCAAAATCAAGTTGTCTTACACCACAGAACGTGGTCCTTGATCCAGGGATCTGCTTCTAAACTAGCTCACTAATTATCCAGGACTCAGCCCATGTCTGTTTTCTCTCCAGAGCCTTTCTGCAACGCCCCCTGCACTTTACTCAGGGCACCATTCACTTGGGTACCCAAGGTTACCATAGAAAATTGGAGGTCTTTTTGTCTTAGTACAATAGAACAAGAGTAGTTGATTCATATTCTGTTATCCTTGATAAAAGACAGCCCCTCTCATGAAAGGGGCCCATGACCATTCCTCTGCAGGCCTCAGAGCCCAGCTCTAGTTAGAAGTGAGGCTGGGATGGTTTGCTGCCCTCACAGGTTTAGGCCACCCTTGGTTTGTGCTATCTTGACACTGTGCACTTCTTGGAAATTATAGTGAAATGTTTCTAAAAGCAGTTGTTTTACGTCTGTCTGCAAGAAGTCCTCCATAAGATCATGGGTTGTGCCATCTGTTTAAGTAATGTATCCCTTCATCTAAACTGGAATATAGTTAAGTGCTTAATTAATGTCCATTTGATCAATTAAAGTGTAATCCAGTGTCCCTGGTGAATCTAGGCTCTTCAAGGTCCTTCCCAGCACCCATATTGTTTCTAGCAGAGAACTTTATATTTTGAGGATATATGCTATACTTTCTCCGTAAAAGTCCCCTGAAATGAAAGAACACTGTATGGAGGAAAAGAGAGAGAAAAGGATTAAGGGAGACCACTGAGGGAGGCATGATGAGAGGGACAGATATATGGGCTTGTGGGGGATGAGAGTCCCCTCTGCCACCCAGAGACCTGTTGACCTCACCTCATCCAGTTGGCCCAGGATCTGTCCTTTCCATCCACATACTCATAGCAGTTTCTCCCTTTGGCGATCTGGGTTTCAGAAAAGAAGTTTCAGACCTTTCACTTTTTTTGTGGGGAGGTAATAGTCAGAAGAATTCTTTTACTCCACTGTCGTCAAAGCTCTTTCCGCCTGCATGGAGATTCCACTGCCAGTTGGGACCACATGATATTTTTCTTACCCATCACCTACACATCCAAGTCTACCTGTCCAATCAGAGCAGGAGCTCCACAAGGGAGGAGCCACTCCTTCGTGTCTGTACCACTTTGCTCCCACTTACCTTCTGATCCTTAAACAGGAGCTCTGTGTTCATGTAAAATCCAGTCAGTACACAGAGCTAACCACATCATCCCCTCCATGTCTAGCACATAAGAGGTGAGGTCCCTGCAAGCCTCAGAAGGAATGTGGGAAGCAAGAGGACAGTGGAAGAGGTAAATACTTCTCACCAGCCAGGAGTATCTGCTCTTGGCTGCCTCTTCATCTTCTGTGATGTGTCCTTCATAAGGGCCAAAGTGCAGACCCACTGGCAAATCAGCTGCTTCATTCCACACTCCGAGGCCAGCTTCAGGGATGCTGGATGGCCCGATTCTCAACCCAGGGGGCCGGGTGAGGGCTGAGCGGTGGGGATGCCCCCTCTCCACTGCACTGTCTTTTACAAAAGTAGGGGGCCCATGCACAACACAGCTTTCGATGAAGAAGTTCTGACACTTCTCACAATCTGGAGGCGAGAGCAACAGGGGTTAGGGAAGGTATAGCACATGTTCCTGGACACAAAGAGCTTCAGAGGGAGTCCAGCACTCACATCATTGAGACTCAGTCCTGTACTCCAGGTCACTAGAGGCAGGGAATGATTGGGGACCAAAGGACTAGATGAAATTATTGTAGCATAATACACTGTTGTGGACCACTCTGCCTGGTTTCAGGAACTCTAACTACCCCCTATGGCTAAGGATGAGCGAGTGACCTCCGGAATGCAAGCCACAGGAGACAAAGCTTGCTTGTCTCTGTAGCGAATGCTGTCTTAGTTTCCTCCCTTTCCCCAAAGCACAGCTGGAAGTCAGAGACGGGCAAGACCCCTCAGAGGAGGGGCAACCTAGGCCAGACTCAATCACTTGGGAGGCCATCATGGAAGGACTCCGGGGGCTGCAACAAAAAGTGAGCAATAGACCCTTGCCCCCCAGCTATGTGACGTAGCCCAAGTCCCCATGTCCTCTGGGAGAAGCGCTTCCTGGCTCTAACCCACTTAAGCCTGAATATCTGACGGGGAGAGGTGCAGCTCCTTGTCTTGCCAGAGCGAATCCTGGGGAAAAATCTGGCATCACAAAGAATTCCTCAAAATTCTGTGAATCTTGCTCTGATAAGAGTGCTTTCATTCATGTTAAGGGTCTGAGCAGGAAACCCTGAAGTTTTTTGCCAACTCCTTTCCTGACAGACTCTGACTCAGACTAAGCCCTCAGATTTCTTTGAAATATTATCTACTGTTTGATCCTTGTCACCCTGTATTCCTGTGTATTACAAACCAATAAAAGCCCCCGGAGGAAGGGGCTCGAGGGCCTTCCCTTTTGAGGGATCAACCACCCCTTCTCCCCAAACAGATCATGTCCTGATAGTGTTTACTTTCATCTGTGGCAGACGGGGGTACTTGTGGGAAAAGTTGTCCCCGCAATACACTTCTTAGTGAGGGTCACTTACAAATGTAGTCATCATCCTGGGGCTCGCTGACCTCTTGATACATGTGGCCCTTTCCTTCTTGTGGGCTATACATTTTCACATCCATTTCCTTTCTCCTGAGTTCTAAGTTGGAGAAGAGCAAGTGAGCGAGGTTGGTGGGGTCTGGAGTGTTAGTTCCCATTTTGTCAGATAACACAATCTCCTTCCATCAAATTATTACCTTCCCTTTTGTATACTCTGGTATTTTACTCCATTAACTACTGGTTCAGAAGACTAAGATGCCACACTAACTCCAGATGACTGACTGAATTTTTTAGTTTCTAGATCTTCCCATTACCAGGTTTACTTGACAACCTTTCGTTATTCATAACATAGTCATTGAGTGCACTTTGTGTGTTAGACACTAAGTAAAGGCCTGGGCACACAACACCAGTAAAGTGTGGTTGCTATTATCACAGATGCATTTATTGGACAAGTTGCACGTGTCAATTGTTTTAAATTTAATTTAATGTTTTGAAACAATATATGAGCAAACTACCCTTATCTTCACTTGACACATTAGCATTCAGACGCTCAGAGAATTTATAGGATTTGCCCAAAGTTCCACTGCTAACGTCAATCTCAGCTTAGCCCAGCTTAAACCCAAGCCTATTGAAAGTCCACCTGACATACCTAGGTCATACTTATCAGCCCTTCTGTAGGACTTAGAGGAACTAACGTTTCTAAATTATTTTCTCTTACCCGATTTTCATCTAGTATGCTTTCCAAAGGCACATGCTTCTCCAGGAGGGGACACTGGTTTCTGGGCATGCTCTGAGTCACTTGCAGTCATCAAATTCGCTGTTCCTGACAATTTCTTCAAACTATATTCATTGCTTAATGGCACCATGGATGTCTCCTTCAATATAAGAGTCACATATTAAAGATTAACATGTTTTAATTTTTAAAGTCTTATGGTACATTTTACATGCATGTCTTTAAAACTTCAACCCGTGGACATACCTAGGGAGTATGAATATTAGAGGGTATAGCGCCAATGTGGGTAATGAATCCAAGATTAGAACTCATGTCTGACGGCTCTTTTCTTTAAACTGTCTCTGTAATATTGAGAGTGAAGGATATTCATAGGAGAATAAATGGTTGGCAGAAACATCTAGACAATAAATAAAACGGTGATAAAATTTGCAATACCTTAGGAAGAATATTCGTAGTTAGGTTAGCTGGTTCCCACCAATTCTGTTTGAATAAGGCTGTATCAGTAGCTGGTTGTCTTCAGTTTCATGATCTATAACTTGCTGATTTTCAATGGTCTAGTGAACGTGCAATTACATAATGGTCACCCAAATGTTCTGTGAGTTGTGTAATACATTATGAAAGTGAGATTACAGCCCTGCTATCAATTTACCCCTCAGCTCTCTCCATATTTCAAATCTCACAGAAATTACCTTCAGTGTCCATCGACCATCTTCTAGTTTAATTTGTAATTGTGAAATCATTCATTCAGCAACCATCTGGGGGGCCTCAGGGGCCCTAATCTGGGCCTGTGACCTCTGAGAAGACTCAGGTATGGACCAGCCTCACAAAGAGCTCACAACGCAGTGGTAGGCGGGATGAACAAATGATTGTAAACAGGATGAGCGTGGCCTCATTGGAACTCAGAGAAAGAAGCTGTTATTTCACATTACAAGAAATGGCATTTGAAATCAGTTCCAGATAGATGAGTTTCTGTTGAAGAGTGTGTAACCTTTATGAAGACCTCATGTCATTTGATTATTTGTTGCTTCTCAATCATCAAACCTGCCATTGTTGGGGGGAGATGCTTTGTTTGATTAGAGGGGGAGGCTCTGATCCTGGGGATTTTACATTCTTCTTCATCTGGGACCATTCACTGTACCAACTGCTTACACATCATACATTTTCCTTAGGCAGAGGGTCTTAGTACATCTCTCAATTGAGCAAAACAGAAAAGAACTTTGGTTGAAATCATCAGTCAGATGAATGATGTAATGACATATGGATAAGACAATGTAAACTTTGGAAAACTATGAAAGTTTATTTTTCTAATTTCTAAAAAAAGATTTTGTTTATTTTCTTGAGAGTGGGGAAGGGAAGGAGAAAGAGAGGGAGAGAAACATCGATGTGGGAGAGAATCATCCAATCACTTGCCTCTCACACACACCCCAACTGGGAACCTGGCCCACAACCCAGGCATTTGCCCTGATCAGGAATCAAACCAGTGATCTTTTGCTGTGTAGGATGACACCCAAGTGAGTCATGCTGCCTAGGGTAAAACTATGAGTGTTTTAATGAGTTTGTAAGTGATTTAGAGAAGCAACTATGGGTTAGATTGCACTACCCCTGATACTGTGGTCTTAGACATATAGTCAAACATTTCTGTATCTCTGAAAGCGCACTTTCCTCATCATAAATGGTGACAGAGTACAAACCTCATTGGCTTGCTGTGATGTTTAAGTGAGTTTATTCACATAGAATTCTTGAAGTTTGAAACATTGTGAGAATGAAACAAATGGTAGTTACTATTGTTGCGGTAGTTATTAACTATTAAGATGATGAGCCCTGGCTGGTGTGGCTCGGTGGATTGAGCGCTGGCTTGCAGACTGAAAGGTCACCGGTTCCATTCCTGATCAGGGCACATGCCTGGGTTGTGCAAGAGGCAAGCTATTCATGTTTCTCTCCCTCTCTTTCTCCCTCCATTCCCCTCTCTCTCTAAAAAATGGATAAATAAAATCTTTTCAAAAAGATGATAATGTCGGACATTGTATTGAAGAGACCATGAAAGGAAGGCAGCAGTTCCTAGGATACTTTCTGGATTTTCCTACTCTTACATGCATTTCTATACATGAGGAAAATTTTTTTGTCCACAGGATTTGGGAAACACTCACCTTCTGGTGTTTACTCTGCTCCCTTCTGAAGGCCACCCAAGAAGGTTTCACTGAAAGATGATGAGAAATCAGTGTTTTGGTTGGTAAATGTTCCAAAAATGTGGAGATTCTTATTAGGGACAAAGAATTCTGAATGAGAGTAATCCAAGAACAATCCAAGGATGGATGGAAAATGTCTTCTTAGGTGTCATTAAGGACTGTGCTTCTACTGGGGCCATCAACTAATTTCATTAGAATGAAAAAAATAGACAAAATGTCATCTATGCTTCCTCCTATGTTCATAAAGTGTCTATTATATATATTAAAAAATAAATTCGGGACTTCTGGCCAAGATGGAGGCATAGGTAGACACACTGTGCCTCCTCACACAACCAAATAAGGACAATTTAGAAACAAAATAACAAGCATAAATGGAAGAAAATTGAACCATATGGAAGTCTGACAACCAAGGAGTTAAAATAGACACATTCATCCAGACTGGTAGGAGGGGTGGAGTGGGGCAGCCAGGCCGAGAGGGGCTGGGGCAAAAACAAAACAAAACCAAAAAACAGTGGCACAAGATGTACAAGGGAGCAGCTGCACAAGCCCACCCACATGGGAATCAGCAGCAGAAAGGCCCTGTTTGCTTGGGGGAAGCCGCAGAAGAGACTGAAATCCGACAGACAGCAGAGCAAGCACCATTGTTCCCCCTCAGACCCTGCCCCCACATAGTGTCACAACCTAGTAACTGGGCTGCCCCACCCTGGTAAACACCTGAGGCTCCACCCCTCATACTAACAGGTGCAACAAGATGGGGAGAAAAAATTGCCCAAAGGAAACAACAGATCAAAGCGCCAGAGCAAATACAACTAAGCAACCAAGAGATAGTCAACCTATCAGACGTACAGTCCACAGCACTGGTGATCAGGATGGTCACAGAATTGGTTGAATTTGGTCATGAATTAGATGAAAAAATGAAGGCTACGCTAAGGGAAATGAAGAAAAATCCACAGGGAACCAATAGTGATGGGAAGGAAACTGGGACTCAAATCAATGAAGTGGACCAGAGGAAGGAAGAAACAAGAATTCAAAGAAATGAGGAGAGGCTAAGGAACCTCCAGGACATCTTTAAACATTCCAACATCCAAATTATGGGGATACCAGAAGGGAAAGAGGAACAGCCATGAGTGGAAAACTTATTTGAACAAATAATAAAGGAGAACTTCCCTAGTCTGGCAAAGGAAATAGACTTCCAGGAAATCCAGGAAGCTCAGAGAGTCCCAAAGAAGTTGGATCCAAGGAACACACCAAGGCACATCATAATTACATTAGCCAAGATTAAAATGTAATTTTAATTTTCTCTAGAAGCAGCAAGAGATAAGGGGACAGGTACCTACAAAGGAGATCCCATCAGACTGTCAGCAGATTTCTCAAAAGAGACCTTCCAGGCAAGAAGGGGCTGGAAAGAAGTATTCTAAGTCATGAAATGCAAGGACCTACATCCAAGATTGCTCTAACCAGCAAAGCTTTCATTTAGAATGAAAGGACAGACATAGTGCTTCTCAAATAAGGTCTAGTTCAAGGAGTTCATCATCACCAAGCCCTTATTATATGAAATGTTACAGGGACTTATCTAAGAAAAAAAGATAAATAACATGTAGAGTAAAATGACAGCAAATTCACAATTATCAACAACCACACCTAAAAGAAAAACAAAAGCAAACTAAGCAAACAACTAGAACTGGAACAGAACCACAGAAATGGAGATCACATGGAGGGTTAGCAACAGGGGATTGGGAGGGGGAAAAGGTACAGAGAATAAGGAGCATAGATGGTAGGTAGAAAATAAACAGGGGGAGGCTAAGAATAGTAAGAGAAATGTAGAAGCCAAAGAATTTATGTTTGACATATGGACATGAACTAAAAGGGGGGGGGAATGTGGGTGGGTGGGTGTGCAGAGTGGAGGGGAGTGAAGGAGGGAAATGGGATAACTGTAATAGCATAATCAATAAAATATATTTAAAATTAAAAGAGTAAATTAATTGTCCTCTCCTGACAAAAGTGTAACATAAGTAACTGCACAGAAACTCCACGTCTTCCCCATAACCCTTTCTCCGTCCTGTTGTCTTCATTCAAACTCATCCTCCAGGCTAAGGGCACCACGACCCCCTCGCCTCCTTCTCTGGTGTCCTCCCCCCTGTGCACATACCGGCCATCCACGGCCTTCCTTCATCATCAGACTGGTCAGCATCCACAGTCTGATGACCACAGAAACAGAATTGCAGTCAAAGATCACATCTGACTTCAGCTGTTCCAACCCCAGACCCAGGAAGTGGACTGACTCCACCCACTGAGCACTCGTAAAACTAGACAACGTGGCACCATGGCCGAAAATACCACCGGAAATGACACGGTGACCTACCGCTTCCGACCCTGGCCCTCCCGCAGCTCCGGTAACTACCACGTTGACACTGTCCCCCCTGTGCCTCCCAGCAGGCCATCGGGCAGCCGGGTGTGGGGACACTCCTCACCGGCCAGACCTGTCTTCCTCTCTCGTGACGACAACTATTCCGAATTAGTTATTTCTTATTCACTTGCGTGTTCTCACACATTTGAACACAGGCCTGGGCAGGGCGGGGCCGGATGGAGTGGGGCCGCGCTGCCACAGACCCGCCCGCGGGCGCTGTGGTTCCCGCCCTTCTCTCCGCAGCCGCCTCGGCGCGGGCTCCGCAGGCCACGGCCGCGGGTCTGAGGGGCCCGGTCAGCCAGGCCGGCCTCTGGCAACGCGCTTTTCCCGGGAAGGGCTCGGAGGCGCACCCGGGGTTCTGGAGAGGCCCGCACGGGACGCAGGCGCGGTCCGCGGCAGGCGGAGCGCGGTCTCTCGGGCTGACAGGCTCGGGGTCCCTGAGGACTCGGTCCTGCGTCTTCCGGGCTGAGGACACTTGGAACCCCTCCCCCCGCCCCCAGAGGGTCGACACCCCTGCGGCTGAGGAGACTCGGGGCGTCTCATCGAGGGGCTCCCGGGTCCCCACTACCGAGTCAGCTTCCAGGATGAAGGCCTTTAGCGTCTCTGAGGTTAAGATTTGCTCTTTCCGGGCGAGCTGCACGTAGGTCGCCCCGAGCTGAGGGGAACTGGGGTTCTACGGGTCTAAGCGTCGGGGGTCCTCCGGGTTGGCGCCCGTGGGCCCCTCAGTGCTGAAGGGATTTGGAGCCCCCTCGGGATGAGGGCATCGGGGTCTCTTAGGCTGGACTGTGAAGGTCCCGGCCTAAGGGCTCCACATCGCAGGGCTCCCGCTTACCGGTCAATTTCTGGAGCCCCTGCCACGCTGCCCACGTCAGCGGAGTGTCCCCTCTGAGGTCCTAGGGCTTCCCGCCCTCGGAAGGAATGAGGGCACCCAGGCCAAGGCTCCTGCGTAGATAGCCCTGTGGGCGCGATCCGCCAATCCGTGCTGCGACCCCAGCCCGGCCCGCCAATGGGCGGTCAGAAGTGGCTGAAAAGGCTGGGCAGGCGGGCAGAGCCTTCTGGGTTCCGGGCTGGCCGGCGGAAGACCCGCCCCGTCCCCCGGGGATTGGCTACTCTGGGTCTCCTGAGTGCCTGTCACGCAGCCGGCCAGAAGGACCGAGGCTTGGTGCTTTACGTGGCTCTTTTTCCTGCCACTAGTGAAGGATTCACCCTGCAGGAGCTGGGAGCCCCGAGCTAGGCTGGATCTTAGGGTAGATGTGACCCTCCTGCCGCCTGACAAAGCGTCTATGTCTCACCAGACTGTGTCGGGATCCCCAACTTTCATCTAGGCCGGTCCGTGTCTTCCTTTGTCAAACCCACTTTCATCTAAAGTTGCATAAGCAGTGAGGGCATGGTCAAGACTGCATTGCATTCCGTGGAAACTTAAATCAGTAAATTCTGACAACGCAATTCATAGACACGAAATAAGTCCCAGAAGACTCAAACATTTAAACACAACAAATAAAGTAATAAATATACTGGAAAACACACTGAGAATTTCATGTCTTGAAGAAGTGGCGTTATGAGTAATCGGTATGTTTAAGTAACCAAGGTGGAAAAACATTTCAGAAATGGGAAGACAAGGTAAAAACAAACAAAACTACATAAATTTAGAAATACTGGAAAAACGCACAAGTATTTTGCATAAAGAGAACACGTCAAATTTGAGGATAGGGTCAGTTTATCACGAGATAAAGTGGGAAGAGTGTTTCTGGTCCATACCTAGTTTTGAGCACGTAAATATAACTTGATTTCCATGGACTGGAACTGCGCCAACTAACTGTAATTATTACCATGAAACTGCGTAAACGGAAACCTCACTAAAGAAGAGTTGGGGCCAGTGTGGGTGCTCCACATTGCACCACCCAGGGTCAATTACAAGAAAAATTGTCTGTCACAGGCCCTAACATGAAAATGGTACTGTGTGCTCCCAGAAGAAAGCGACTCCCCAGCAACTCAGCCAGAGAGAAGCCATGCTCACCCTAAACTGAGGATTTTCCACACTGCGCTTTCATTTGAAATGACCCCTCCCAACTTCCTCCTTTCTCCCTGTAAAACAACGTTCCTCTTTTTTTACTTGTGGAGCTTACCTATCTTTTGCTAAAATTTGCTTGTCCTAAATTGCATTTTTTGTTACTATTTCTGAATAAACTCCTTATGTGCTGGTAAAATAACTGCCTGCTATATTTTTAAGGTCAACATAATTTGGTGGCTCATATGGGGATCCAGAGGACTTCTGACATCTCTGAGGCTGATGAGCAAGCTGGTGCCGTGTCCTTGCTCTGAAAGACTTGGGGAATGGTCCTTTGGTGCATACTCTCCGGATCATTTTTAGAATAGCTTTTCAGAAATAATATTCTCAATACCCTCTGACCCAGAAATTCTACTTTTCAAAATTTTTCCCTAGTAGCCCTGGCCTGGTATTTCAGTTGGTTAGAGTGTTCTGCCTATATGCCAAGTTGGTCAGTTCATTCTTCAGTCAGGGCACATACAAGAAGCAATCAATGAATGAGTACATAAGCAGAACAACTCTCTCTCTCTTTCAAATTAATAAATGAAAATTTTAGATAGAGGGGAAGATGGCGTTGGAGTAGGACAAAGGATTTCGCTTCCCTTCATGCGCCGGAGAAAAACCAGGCTGCTCTGCAGAGGAGCACGGCGAATACCCAACAGGAACCCAGCATATGGGACGGCAGGACCCCAGAGAGTATAGCAGACACTGAATGACCAGAGGTTGAGGAGAGGAGATGGACCTCAGATCAGCAAGGTACGAGGGAACAGCACAGAGGCTGCAGGCCCTTCGCCGGGCAGTGCCAGGACCCTGGCAGGGCCGCCCTGATCTCTGAGAGCCAAGGGAAGGCAGCAGCGACAACCCTATGAGAGAACTAGTCACCGGCATCCTCTCTAACCAGCAGGGTGCAGATTGGAAAACACCAGGAGAGATCAGTTTGCCTGTAGTGGCAGAGAGAGGAGTGGGCATTGGGAAGCAAACTGGAGAACTCTGATAACCCGTGGGGTCAGGCTGTGTTTGCCAGTTTGGGGAACTGAGGGGCCCCGGCATTCCCAGTAGCCTGAACCGGCGCTCCCACAGTCTCGGGGGAGCTTCGGGATACTGTCAGTGCCCCTGGAAGAACACCAGTCACCAGCTCCCTCCCTACTCAGCCGGGCGCAGGCTGAGAAGCACCGGGAGGCAGGCTGTAGTTGCTGGCTTGGAGGTCTGGGAGTCCCATGCATTCCCGGTGGCGTGCATTCCCGGTGGCGCTCATTCCCGATAGCGGGGAACTCCAGCCGGGGACTCCAGCGGGCGCTCACACAGCCTCGGGGTGCTGCGCATGACTGACAGGGCCCCTGGGGAAGCGCCAATTGCCAGATCCATCCCTACCCAGCTGGGCTCAGACTGAGAAGCACCGGGAGTCAGGCTGTGGTTGCCAGCTTGGAAGAATTGTGAGTTGCCCAGTGTGTGCAGCCACAGCACTGGGGAAGGTCAAAGCCCAAGCCTGCGAGACCAGGAAAGCCTGGCTGGGAGTGCGAGCCCTCACGCCAGGCCAGAGCTGGGAAGCCTGGGGAAAAACCTGCTCTCAGCAGGGCACGGGAGAGCGGCACCATTCTGGATCTTGGGAGGGCACTGGTGAGACCAGCTAAGTTGACCGAGAGGAGAGAAAGGCCACAGTAATAGCCCCTCAGGCTGCTGCAGCTAGGGAGACCAGAAGAAAAAGTTTGACCAGCTGGAAGTCAACAAGAGAAGTAGGTGGAAGTGGAGAACACCAAAATACCTGCAGGAGACTGCACCACTGAATCTAACAGGCATCTGACCACAGAAGTTCACACCATAAACCCAGGAACCCAGAACAGATCACTTTAAGAAGCTGAAGCCAACAAGAAGAGCAACACAGACAATGGGAAGACAAAGAAACAATCCCCAAATGAAAGAAAAGGAGGAAGTCTCAGAAAGAACGTTAGATGAAATAGAGGCAAGCCAACTATCAGATACTGAATTCAAAGCACTGGTTATCAGGAAATTCAAAGAGCTTACAACGAGCTACCAGAAACTACAGGGGAGCTACAGTGAGCTCTCTGTAAACTACACCAACATGAAAAAGGAAATGGAAACCCTTAGTAAAGGCCAAGAGGAAATGAAGA
>NW_028085650.1:65438-86577 GCF_014824575.4 Sturnira hondurensis | reverse complement strand
GAGAAGCAAAATATTACTGGATATGATGGCCAATCAGGGTGGAGGTTAAGTCTAGAACTGGGTTTTAGGAAATGGTATTAGGCAGGATGAACACTGCAAGGGGGACTCGGAGGTAGGAATTCACATGACGTGCTGGCAGACACTCAGACATTGAACAGAAGGTTCCCCGGGAGCATTAGGGGCAGTGGGCAACACCAGAGCCTGAGGGCCTTAAGAATCAGTGAGGAAGGAGCTGGACATGGATGTAACAGGTAGTGGGAACTCATCACTGCTTTTCTTTCCCTTCATCTGCCTCAATTCCAGGTATGTGAATTGTGCCCGGGATCATGAAGAGCAGAACCTGGTGGCCTTTCAATACCATGGGCAGATTTTCTACCGAACCTGCCGGGTTGTCAGGCCAGGCTGTGAGCTGCTGGTCTGGTTCGGGGACGAGTATGGCCAGGAGCTGGGCAGCACGTGGGGCAGCAAGTGGAAGGCAGAGCTCACGGCCAGGAGAGGTAGGCACCACTGTTCTTCAAAACAGAAAGAAAAGAGAGAATTCTCCATAGAAATATTCATGATTCAACTCTTGAGTAAAATCCACTCTAAAGTAAGTAGTTTCAAATCACATGCTTTAGAAATTCACAACTCATTCATATGCCTTTGACTCTTAGGCAAAATTTTTTATTTTTTATTTTTAAAATATTTCATGAGCAAAATACACAACTGCATATAGTACTGAAAGACTGAAAGGCAAGGGAAAAAGAAAGTTTTCGAGCACTAACCAGTTCTTTCACCAAGGCAGTTTTTCTGACACTTTTATAGCTGTTTCTTCTTAATTTTCCTCCATAGTTCTAAATAAACTTTTTGTTGATAGGAATTCATTGTTTTTTAAAGATTTCACCCTGGCTTGTATGGGTCAGAGGATGGAGCGCCGGCCTATGAACCAAAGGGTTGCCAGTTTGATACCCAGTCAGGGCACATGCCTGGGTTTTGGGCCAGGTCCCCAGTAGGGGGCATGTGAGAGGCAACCACACATTGATGTTTCTCTCCTTTTCCCTCCCTCCTTCCCTTCCTCCTTTTCTGAAAATAAGTCCATAAATATTTTTAAACAAGATTTTATTTATTTTTACAGAGGGTGGAAAGGAAGGAGAAAGAAAAATCAGTTTGCAAGGGACACATTAATCTCTTGTTTATGGCACACCCCAACTGGCCTGTGGCCCTGGCATGTGACTGGACTGGAAATCAAACTTCTAACCTTTCAGTTTGTGAGACAACACCCAACCCACCAACCCACACCATTCACACAAGGCACATTCATTCATTATTTCAGTGAATTCTCATGTGAGATCCTACCCAGGTGCACAGCATCCTGGGACCTGAATATACAGATTAACATGAGGGTCAGAATCACTGCTCTTGAGGAGCTGACGGGTGAAGGAGGGAAAGCCAGGCACACGTGCTTGCATGTGCATAACACGACAGAGCAGTTAGTGCTTTGGGGGAAACTAATCCAAGACCATTGCCTACAGATCGGTGTGAGGGAAGGTGCAGTGTGGCAGGTGGTCTGGGAAGGGCTCTCTCCAGATACAACATTTACAAAAATACTGCAGGCAAAGGATCCCAGGCCAAGGGAGCAGCTAGAGCAGGGAAAAAAAGAGGTGCGGCGTCGAATTGGCTGAGGGTCACTCCGGTCGCTTCTCAGCATAGAGGGTAAGAATGGAGTTCAGATAGATGCTTAGCAATCCAGAAATGCAGTGACGATGATCCAAGTTGAGATACTGGGAACTTTCCTGAGTGCAAGTGTGTTGAGTGGTGTGTTCTCTGTTCTGATTTTACTTCGTTAATTCTTAGAAAATAAACTCCAGTGGGGAATCCTCTCAGAGATTACTTCATCTCCAAGTGAGAGAGCATGGTAGGTTGGCCAGAGAGGAACAGGAGTCAGGTGTGTAAGACATGTGGTTGGAGAAATATTTTGAAACAGGACTTCTCAGTGTATTTGGAATGGGCTAATGTCGAATGAAATGAAGCATGAATATCTGGTGTGAGGCTTGAAGAAGGACTCTTTTGAAGATTTTATTTATTTATTTTTAGAGGGGAAGAGGGAGAAAGAAACATGAATGCATGGTTGCCTCTCACACCCCCTACTGGAGACCTGGCCCACAACCCAGGAATGCACCCTGACTGAGAATTGAACCTGCAACTCTTTGCTTCACAGGCTCCCACTTGACCACTGAGCCACACAAGCAAAGGCAGGAAGGACATTTTATTTTACTGTTTTGGAAACCAGAGAGAAGCAATTTCTAGTTGGGGCCTGTGGTTTTCCTCTTTAACATGACTTAGAAGATACATTTAGATGGAAAAGGTCACTGCAGTTCCATCCACACAGATAGTGAAATGGCCTCTAGTGATCCGTGAAAGCCCCTAGTCTGGGCAATATTAGCAGAGACCCTTGGTGTGGGCTTTCTAGATTTCTGAAGAGGCACTGCAAAAAAATAAAAAGGAAAGTAAACTGCAAGTGGACACTTTGTGGGAGACAGACCTTGGGTTGTCACCACAGTAAGAAGGATTCATGGGGCAGGTCTTACCAGGAGGCGTATCATACGACCCAAGCGTTCTCATCAACATCTGCCCTGACCAAACCTTTCTCTTTCAGCAGAACCAAAACCAGAGGTGCACCCATGGCCCTCCTACTCTCTGGCCTCCAGTCAGAAATTCCTCAACCAACACGTGAAACTCAGTCATCCCTCTCAGGTTCTCCAGGGAACATCTGCAAGAAAACACCTCCAAGCAGAGGAACCCTGCCCAGAGGATCAGAATCAGCACCAACACACTACTACACACAACTGGAATGATAAAGTTGAAGGTCAAGAGGCTAACCAGCGGTCCAAACCTTTGCTTAAAAGGATCAGTCAGAAGAGAATCTCAAGATCCTCTTTCCAACCTTCCAGAGAACAAATGAGGATCTCTAATGAGCATGAGAGAATGATGGAGGAAGAGCCCCATAGAGGTCAGGAAGACAGTCCAGAGGGCACAGGCAAGTTGTTTGTGAAAGCAGGAATAGTAAGAATTTTAACAATCAAGCATGGAGGGTATTGGCAAGGCTTCAGTGATGGGTCACATCTCATCAGAGGCCAGAGGACACACTCAGGGGACAAGCCCTGTGTTTGCAGGGAGTGTGGGAGAGGCTTTACACGGCAGTCACATCTCATCAGACACCAGAGGACACACTCAGGGGAGAAGCCCTATGTTTGCAGGGAGTGCGGGAGAGGCTTTACACAGCAGCCACATCTCATCAGACACCAGAGGACACACTCAGGGGAGAAGCCCTATGTTTGCAGGAATTGCGGAAGAGGCTTTGCACGGCAGTCAACTCTCATCGAACACCAGAGGACACACTCTGGGGAGAAGCCCTATGTTTGCAGGAATTGCGGAAGAGGCTTTACATGCAAGTCAACTCTCATCAGACACCAGAGGACACACTCAGGGGAGAAGCCCTATGTTTGCAGGGAGTGCGGAAGAGGCTTTACATGCAAGTCAACTCTCATCAGACACCAGAGGACACACTCAGGGGAGAAGCCCTATGTTTGCAGGGAGTGCGGGCGAGGCTTTACATGCAAGTCACATCTCACCACACACCAGAGGACACACTCATGGGAGAAGCCCTATGTTTGCAGGGAGTGTTGCAGAGGCTTTACATGCAAGTCATCTCTCATCAGACACCAGAGGGCACACTGAGGAGAGAAGCCCTATGTTTGCAGGTGGACTGAGTGAGTCATGAGCATTAATTTGCATATCAATAGCCATAGGAAGTCTATGGCCTCTTACTCTCCCCAAGATTGCAGATACTATACAAGTAACTGGTTAAACAAATCCTCCAGGTTTATGACGAGATAAGATGGACAAATAGTTCCATGAGTGATATGCGGATGCCAGCGCCAATCTCCTTCATGGTTTTTGGATATCTTTTTCTAAAATGTGTTGTCTCCATACGAATATGAAGCCCACATCTCTCATTCCCCCCATCACTGAAAGCAGAGTTCCAGAAAAGCCACAAAGATCTCATACTCAGCTACAAAAATTCAACACCTGCAAATGCCTAAATTTTTAGTCACTCTACTTTGGCTTCTGCCCAAAAGGAGGGACTTGAGACAGATGCATCAGAGAAGGGAATTCCCTGGACTCCTGGGAAGTGGGGCCTTTTCTCCTAATAGGCTTCTTACCCTCCTCCCTTGGCTTCTCTTGGCTCTTCTAGTTTCCTACAACCTCTGGAGCCTCAGAGGTGAATGGCAGGGAGAACTGTATGTGAGCCGAGTTCAGTATGTACACCTCGTCTTCCTCACTGTCCTTGCTGCCCCTTCAGGGTCAGCATTTTCTGCTGAACAGCATAAAGTCTCCACATCACTCCTTAATGTGAGTCTCAGCTCTGTCTTCTCCAGCTGTGTGATGTAAGGCATGATTCTCAACTTCTCCCTGCCTGCTTACTAGTCTGTACAATGGAAATGGGAACTCCAGCCTTTCAGTTTAACATTCAAACTGGAGTCAGCACAGAAAGAATCTGGCAAGAGGATCACTGAGTTCACAAGTCCTGCTGAACAGCCTTCAGTGCCCTTGTCTTCTGGGTCTTTAGTGCTGAACAAAGGAAGTTAAGAACAGGGTAGGGGTCTGTAGCCAAATTCAGAATTTGAGCAGGCCCCACTGCTTTCACCACAGAGACTCAGATTCCCCAAGAAGGCCTGAGGTGGGAGATTCACTTCCCTCCAGGTCACCACCCTCCCACTGACCCTGTGCACCTTCAGAGCCTCTTCAACACAGGTAGGTGGTACTGAGAGTGACCTGTGAAACAAGACCCTTGGATACCCCTTGCTGAGAACTGACACTGGGAACAGCATGTGCCCCCACTGGTGTGTTAGGATAGATGGTGAGCCAAGGCAGGAAGAACAAGGAAGACCTGTCTCTCCCACTAACTCGGCAGTCCTGAGCCTGGTCCAGTTCTGTTGCCAGATTATCCAGCATCAGTAGAAAGACCATGTTAAGACATTGACATTCTAGTTATCATTCCCACTATCTGGGAAAGAAAGGATTTGAAACTTCATTCCAAGGCCTAGAAGATGGGAGAGGGTCTACAGGGCTCAAGGAAAGGACCTGTAAATCAAATTTGGCTAATTGCCTCTGGTCACTATCTGATTTATGAAAGGGTCCCTAGTGCTGACAGAACAAGCCCATAGGTAACTGGGTAATTGCCTCAACTTTAATTCTGTCATGTATCAATATTACAAGATGACTAAATGGGATTGAAGCAAGATAAGGATTCAGGCTAATGACCCGCACACCTACATTGGGTAGTCATGTCCCCCATGGAAGCTGGCACCACTTTTACCTGACAATATGTAACTTTACCTCCATCCCACCAACTATATGAGTCAGGACAAAGGACTTGGTGCCCTTGCCACCCAAGCTCTTTCACTCCCACCTCAGCAAGACCTGTCCTCTTCCATGAGAACATATCACTAATAGACCCTGCTTGCGTGCTAATACACTTGCTGGTCTGCAATTTTTTACTGCATTGACAAGAAGAACCAAGTTTCTCCTGTGACAGATGCACCCAATCTGCATGTGACATTCATGAAGCCCGCAACACAGAAGCTTCTGTAATGCACTTTCCTTGTACCTGGGCTGCACAGGGCTTCATACATCACTGACACCATCTTGAAATTAGTACTTATTTAATCTTTAAACTTTTGTTTGTGAAGTGAACTCTGATGGGGTAATGGACATGCACAATATTGGTTGTTCCTGGCCACCCATTCACAGATAGTGTCCACAATGGCCCAAGAGCACGAAATTCCCATGGACCCAATGGGTGGGAGTCCAGCAAGACTTGGGGTGAGAACAGGGTAAACATCTGCATCTGTATAAGCGTAAGGAAGGGTGCCAACAGCTCCCAGAGGCCACACTTTTCTTAGAACCAGAGCTGAGTTCAATACACAGAGATGGTGAACAATTAGTGAGGACCCCATCATACCCTGTCCTGCATGAGGGAGACCTAAGCATGACCCACCTTGTTCCTGCTGGAGTGGGTTCACCCAAGGGGGACACCCACCCCATGACCTGAAATGACCTTTCTGTCCTTCCAGTGGCAGGCTTGTGAAGAAGAGTATCTACATAACCTACATGCATTTCAATAATAAATTGACATGTGCACTGACCAGCAGTGCCCACGGAGTTATGGATGATCAAGACAAATTCACACGGACTACCGAATCCTGTGGAGAAAAGGGGCAGGACACTCTAGGGGAGAGTGCTGCCTACCCTTTGCCTAGACAGGCTTTTATTTTTATTTTTTTTGCAGGAATTCAGGTACAACTTACTAATCATGGATAGGCAGTAAACAGTAGATAGTATAAAAACCATTAAGGCTTCTCCTAACTCAGGGTCTGTCAACTAAAAGGCTATAAAACTGTAGGAAAATAAAAAAACATTTAACTAAAAGCATTCTTAGCAAAGCAGGTTTCAAGGGATTGTTAAGAATTCTTTCTCTTGCCAGATCACACTGGATCCTGTGCTACCTGGTAAAAGGTTGCACCGTTTTTCCTGTCACAGGTTTTCAGGCTTAAGTGGATTAGAGCCAGGAAGCACTATCTCCCAGAGGATATGGGGACTGGACTGTCAGAATGGGGGGGTGGCATGGGGGTGAGGGTCTATCACTCCCTCTTTGTCGCAGCACCCCCCCCCCCCCCCGCCCCGGCCAAGTCCACTTGTGATGGCCTCGCAAATGATTAACTCTGGCTTAGCTTGCTCCTCGCTGTGAAGAGTCTTACCCATCATAGATTCTTGCCCATGCACTGGGGGCAGGGGGATGAAGCAGGGGCAGCATCTGCTGCCAGAGACAGCCTTGTCTCCTCAGTGGCTCACATCCCGGAGGTGGCACACTCAGCCTTAAACGGTTACAATTCCTGAAACCAGGCAGAGCAGTTCCCAACAATAAAAATCCACTATTATTTTATGCTTTTTTAAAGGATAGTGCACTTGGGTTTTGTTTCTTTCCCCTGTTTCTCCCACCACCACCACAGCCCAGAGAGAACACTATACACTCAATATTCTCTGGCTTTCAACATGGGCCATGGGAGAGGAGCAGAATCCTGGTGTAATGCTGACAGTGTGGCTGGCACTGAAATACAGTGGGGAGGGTAACCCACAGACTGCCAGGTGATGGTCACCATGACTCCTCCCCCCCCCCCGACAGACCCTGGAGCTCTCCCAGAAGGCTTTATGATTCAAGATGAGTAGACAGCCCTGGCTGGTGTGGTTCAGTGGATTTAGTATGACCCTGTGAAGCAAAGGTTCACCGGTTCAATTCCCAGTCATAGCACATGCCTGGGTTGCAGGCCAGGTCCCCAGTAGGGGACACATGAGAGGCAACCACACACTGATGTTTCTCTCCCACTCTTTCTCCTTCCTTTCTCCCTCTCTCTAAAAATAAATAAATAAAATATTTTTTAAAAGATGAGTAGACAGGTCTGTTTCCTCTCCCTCCCTTTCAGCAGCAAACCACATTCCTGATGTAGCTACCAGCCTCCAAGGTGTCCCCCAAATCCATATGCTATCACCTCTGACCTTGTACAGTTCCTCCTTCACAACCGAGCTGATGTGTTGTGAAAATGGTGTGTAGCTCTCAAAGCGAAGTTATTCACAGGCCCTCTTGTTTCACTCTTACTCACATAGTTCACACGGTCTTAGACCACCTTGTGCAGGGAGCTGGGTGTTTACACACCCCTCCCTCCTATCTGCCAGTGGCTGGCAGCCACCATCCTTGTTTCAAAGTGGAGGCTCCAAGGTGTGAGCGTAGCCTGACATCTGCTGGATTCAGTGTCTCTTGCCCTCAACAGGCAGCTGGAGTCACTATCCTGTCCCCATGACACCTGGTATGCCTCCAAGGCCATGCTGGCTGCACTTGCTGGCTTCCCAACTCCTCCACATGACACTGTGATCCACCTGGATAGGGTAGGTCAATAGTCCTTGGTCAAACAGGACATCAGTGGCTGAGGTGACAGGACACAATGGCCAATTGCTTCCCCCACACATTTGACTCTGACTACAGTGGTCACTGCAGCTGTGGCCAGTCCCACCTGGTTTATGTTCTGATTGTCTGCCGCCCAGAATAAGGGGGCTGTGGGCTGCCTTGGGGACCACAGCTGGGCTGTTGAGGGGGTTATTTGCCAGAATGGTCAGCCACGAACACAGACCAGCTCACTGCCTTCCAAGCTGGGGCCAGGTAAGCCTTTCTGAAATTTGGCAGATTTGTCTTGACACCCAGACCCTTCCCTGTCTGTTGCTGGTCTGGCCCCTGGTCTGGCCCTGGTCCTAACTGCCCTGGAAAGTTCCTGACCCAGCCTCTGAGAGCTGCCCTTGGGGAGGTATGTTATCCATAGATGCTGTCTTCAAATATCAGACCTCTTAAGAGTTACTAAAGAAAGCTTTTTTAAAAAATAATTTTTTACAGTAAGAGATTGTTAATCTTATCACCTGGAGAAAACTGTAACATTTTGAAATTTGCACTTTAAGATTTTCTTTGGCAGACTCATATTTGATGGGAACTTTTTTTCTGATATGCAGTTATTGTTTTTAAAAAGTGAGTTTGGGAAATACAGAGAATAAAACCACCCATGATTCCATAATCCAGAAGGCACACCAATTAACACAGCAAGTTAGAGCTTTCTGTTCATCACACACATGGGCACACCTGCAGTTTCCTTTACAAATGGTATGGAGCCCAATCTGACTTCCTCAGCACACTCTTTCCCTTCCACATGTCTTTGACACCGTCCTTCAGTTTCCACAGTTACACTGGGTCTCACATCCCAGGCTGGGTTGAGGTTTCACCAATCCCCCCTTGTTGGACAAGAATGGTGTTTCTGGGAAGCATCCGTATAGCACATGTCAGCCTAGTTCTGGTACAGACGTGAGTGTGCAGTTTGTGCAGTGCATTCAGGGCCCAGGAAAGCTCTCCACTGTCCTGCAGTTAAGGGGACACCACATTCCACCTTCGGACCTCACAGGATGTCAGCATCCTTCCTCCTCTCAGCCTTCTTCTCCCAAGGAAGGTGTTTCAAAATCCGTGAAGCCATGGTGGAGGTGGGGGCACTGCTTTCTGGGGAGCAGAGGAGACACACGAGGCTGAGAGGTGGCTCTCAGGTGGGACCACAGGCATTGTCCTCTGTGCCCTAGCCTATTTCTCTATGGTTTTGCAGCATTTTCTCAAGTGATGCCTTCTAATAAGGGCCCCCAAATGCCTCAGATGCTGTGGTTGGTAATGGAAGGTCAGGATGCAGCAAACCACAGGTCAGCATGGCACGGACAGTCACTGGGCTTACTGGACAGTTAGGCTTGTGCTGTGGTCTCTCTATCCTGTTGTCCTTTTAGGAAGCTCTCTATGGGCACCAGATGGACTACTGATGTTCCCCAATGCCCCCCTTGTTCTCAAGAGGCAAAAGAGAGATGGCACTATCCCTCCCCTCTACTTCCCAGAGAACAACTGAGGCCCATTCCCAAAAGTATAGGTCAGGAATTGACAGACCTAGGCAGGCCTAGGAGGAACAGAAAATCACCAGACAGGAAACTGCACTGCGGGAAACTGCCTGCCTGGGAAACTGCCTGCCGACCCTACCCAGGATGAACAGGTGCTCAGCTAAGACTGGGGTCTGGGATCGACCTATCCAGCATAACAGGATGCGGCTTTAACCTGAGGCTGACAAGATGTACCAAGAACAATGGTCAGCAGAAACAGCACCCAGCCACCAGCTCTAGCCGATCAGACTCTGACACCCCAATCAGTTACCCTTTGCTTTTTTTGTGCTTAAAAACCCTGCCCTAAGAACAACCGGGCAAGTCCCAACCTCTCTTGGTTGGCCCCACTTTCTCCACTTTCCCCCACTGATAAACCCTGCAACTTAGCTCACTGCTATCTGTCTGGTTTTTTGAATGACCCCAACCTAACAGAAATGGCCAAGGGCAAGCTCTGATCTCATTCTGGGAGCCCCGCTGAGGGAATTCAGACTCGATGGGGACTGTTCTCTGCAGGTTCTGTTCCTGTGTCGTCTTCAGATCAAATAGAACAAGGAAGAGAGAGTCCGGGTCTCCTTCAGCATCGTTGGCCCAGGCACTGACCCACCTCCTTTCTTTTTCTTTATCCTCCCCCGAGGGCATTTCTGTCATTGCTTTTAGAGAGAGGGGAGGGGGAGAGACAGAGAAACATCGATGCAATGATTGGTTGCCTCCCATACACATGCCTACCAGGGATTGAACCCTCAACCTAGGTATGTGCCCTGACTGGAATGGAACCCTCAACCTTTCAGTTACAGGACGCTGCTCCAACCAACTGAGCATCTGGCCAAGGAAGGCAAACCTCCTTGGGTGTTTGTTATAAGAAGGGAAAATCAGTGGCTGCAGGTGACGACATCCCTGGATGGGGAGAAGCGATCGCACTGTTGCGAGTGTCTCCTGTGTGACCTCACTTCCTAAACACCTCAGACAGCCACTTGTCTTGTGAAGTCATTCACGACACATTTGTGAGCCCCTTTCACATTCCGGGGGTTGCACACGAAGGTTAAGAGGGGGCAGGTGGGCAGGGCTGGGCACAGATCTGAGCTGTGAGCTTGTGGACAACATCTGGGCCTCGCTGGGTGAGAAGGTTACATGGCAGGCCAGCCTCTGAGTTCAAAGTAGACAGCAGCAGCTGAGAAATAAATGAAACTGAAAATTCCGCATGAAAGCTCATTCTGATGGGCTGATTTCCTGTCCCATCGTGGAGAGTCACTGGGCTTACTGGACAGTTAGGCTTCTGCTGTGGTCTCCCTCCTGTTGTCCTTTATTCCAATGGCAGCCACTGCTGTTTTCTCCTCCTTTTCCTCCCTTTTCTGTCATCATAGTCACTTTGTCCCCACAGCAAACCCCTGCTCACCAGCCAGCACCAACCGTCTCCTGATGACCCCATGAGGGGAACAGCCACCTCAGGTCCATTCACGGACCAAACTCCGAAGTCTTGGTTTAAGCAACCAGGACTCGCTCCCCCCACCCAGCTCTCCCCTCTAGCTTGTGAGGCCAGTGTCCAGACAGGACACCCCTGACATTGTCAGGGAAAGAGGGACGAGTGTCTGGGAGCAGTGGCACAGGTGGAGGGATGAGAACTGGGACGGCCACATGCCCTTCCCTCAGGTCACTGATAGTTTCATGTTAGTGGGGGACAGTGTTCCCACAGCTACAGCAGTGTCAGAAGAAACCCTAAATCTTTCCAAGTGAGTGAACAAACAACCATGAAATTGCTGCAGTGATGTGGTGGACGATACAGCTGTGTCACTTCACAGGCAGTACTACCGTCTGCACAGTGAGGGGACTGAAACAGGAGCACGTTGCACTATAGACTGCTGTGCTGATTTTGCTGCCATGCTGGTTGTCAGGTGTTGGGATATCAATTCCCCTCCACGATTCCCTGTAGGCATAGCCAGGATACAAGTCACAGCAATGGACACAGCCGACAATGCGAACACCTACAACGCAGGCTCACATCATGGTGCCTCAGCACAGCACACTCACCATCAGCCAGCACACGGGCATCATCACTGTGCTCACTTCGGGGCTGGACTGACAGGGAGGGGGCAGGAGGGGCCACTGGGTGGGGTGGGGTCCATGTATATTTGTCCCAGCAGGTAGGCACAGACTGGCCAATCAGAGTAGACATTGGCCAATCAAAGTGGACACCAGCCAATCAGAACAGACTTTAATACGAACATGCGCCAACCAATCAGAAGGGGCACCTGCTGCAGACTGGGTCCTGCTGGTGCCCACAGGCTGACTCTGAGCCCTGAGCACAGTAAGCCCTAAGGAATCACCAGAGTACATCAGAAATGTGCTCACAAGACTGCGCTGTACGTAGCAGGATGAAATGGCCTCTCGCAAAATTAGACCACATTCTCTACTGAAAATAGAAAACACTCCCAGCATCACCCGCCACCATGAGAGTGGAACACATAACTGAAGGGGTCCCAGAACCCACTATCTGGTGCTGGGACTGGGAATATATGGATCAGATCCCAGTCCAGGTAAAGTCTCCTCAGGTCAGTTCTGGGAGGGGATGGTCTGAAATCACCAAACGCTGCCTCTTTGTGGAGCAGGGGGGCCGAGGCAGAAGCTGAGCTGCCTGTCAGCCTTGCTTTGAATGCCTCACAGGACCCGACCCAGAAGCTGGTCATTTAACAGAAAGAATGTTCCTTCTAGGTGGGTGCCTCAGGGGCTCCTCATCTGCTCTCTGGGTGGCACTGGGTGGACCAGCCAAAACTGCCTCTGATCCCCAGGGTAGAGCACTGCGTGTTTGTCTGCAGAGCAGGCCCGTGTATAGCCCGAGGGTTCAAGGTGAAGGCCTCCAAGGTGATATGTCAAGTTCCACAGTGACAGCTGGATTCACACTCACTGACAGCAACAGACACCCTCCCATCTCCAGCCTGACCATGCCCAGCAGAAGTCAATGCATGTCCCATGAACTGTGTTTGCTGGTGGCTTGTGTGTCACTGTGTTGGGCCACAGTGTCATCCAGGCCCATGGTCCTCAGCCAGGTGGCTTGTCAGAACCCTCTGGGCCTCACTGGGATACACCCACTAACCCTCTGTCCCTGGGCAAGGGCAGCCAACTCTGGCCTGGGCAGTGACTCGAACGGGGAGACAAGGGCAGCAGGTAGAGTCCATGACAAAGTCTGGATGCAATGGCTCTGGGGTCAGGAGAGGGGCTCTGACTCCAACCACAAGTTCCCATCACAGTGGAGTAGGGGATGGGCACAGGTATCCTTCCTGTGATGGTCTAGCTGCCATGACACTCAGGCATCCCTGTAGTCACCACTTGTCCAGACAGCAGCCAGACCAGCCAAGTTCTCAGGGTCTTGGCTGACCAGGAAGAACTGTCAGCTCCAGGTTACTGAGCAGCGTGTGCTGCGTTTTACCTGCATGGTCTCAAATCTGTGAGGCAGAAACATCTTCAGCTACATGCCCAGAAATGTCAGCAAGATGGTTCAGGAGCACAGCTGGCCTGTGGCTCCCTCACACAGGCCAGGCCCAGAGGCCTGGCTGCCACAGCCCAGCAACAATACCAGGCACACAGCTTCACCTGTCTTTCTGCTCTGTCTTCCTGGGCCTGCGTTTTGTCCTCCTGGCAGCGAGGGGCTCCTGCACTTCCAGCATCACACTCGTCCAGTCCCAGGAATAGGGAAGGAAGGGGGTGGAAGCCAGTTCCTTTGAACTGCGAGGCCACTACTGCTGGACTTGTTACAGTTGGGGAGCCCTCCCCTCTCTGGAGGAAGCCACCGTTTGTGTCCTGCTACCCCAAGACAGAGATGCCAGGACACAGACAGAGAATGGCAGGAGTTTGTGCCCTTCTTCCCAGTGACAGAAATGTGAAGGCACGTCTGGACACTACTCTCCCATCTAAATGGTCCTGAGCAGTAAACCCAGCTCTGCCCCCAAGGTGACGGATGGATGTCGGGGTCTCACCTGGGACTGCCGGGCACTCCAGCTGGACTCTATTCAACACTGCACAGGCCTGGATCAGGACGGAGAAATGTGCTCCCCTCGAAAACACAGTCAGAGGGGCTGAGACAGGGAGGTGGTGGGGGCAGGGGGACTGGCAGCAGAAGACACTCCAGGCCTGACTTTTGCCTCTTATTCCCAGCCCTGTAGGGCTGAGGGCCACAGTCAGGGCCTGAGGGTCTGCAATCCTGACCGGTGCTGACTCCTCCTCCTGTTAGCAGTACACCTGGGATCAGGGGTACAAGGTTTTCGGCCCCTATTGGCAGGATTGGTGCTCCTTGTCTGACTGGACTCTGGGTCTTAGCATGGGATGAAGCTGACTGTCAGCTAGGAGCCTGTGAAGAGCCACCCAGCCCCTGACCCCTGGCTCCCAGCCCTGCCCCTGACAATGCCCCTGACTATCGTTTGTCTCTGCCAGGCATCTCACTTGGGTGTCTTGGTATTTGGTTTCTTTTTTCTTTGTAAGCATCATTTGCATAAGTCTAAATGCTCATGATTACAGCTTTGGACTGGTAAGAGCCAAAGTAAAATAAGACAAATAAAAAAAAATTAACTATATTGTGCTATAAAGCGAGTTCCAACAAATGTCCATTGAATGAAATTATATAAGGTAATAATCTAGAAAATCAGGTACAGACAGTAACTAGAAACTCCTTTTATCTCGATGTTATAAAGTACACTTCTGAATAAGCCCCCAAACAAATCACAATTGGAGTTAGAAATAACTTAAACTGAGTGATGATAAAATTACTGCGTACCAAAGCCAGTAATCATTCAGGTTCCACAAACAGTCAAGGTCAGTGGTTCTCAAGCACAAGTGATTTTGTCCCCAGGGGGACATTTCAGATTGACATGAGGGCAAGGTGAGGGAGGATGTTACTGACCAGCAGTGAGTGGAGGTAATGCATGCTAATAAGCACCTGAAATGCAGAAAAGTCCCCCAGGAGTAAGAATTATTGGCCCAAAAGGCCCTCAGTCCTGTTACCAGGAAGACCCAAATTAGGGGAGTTAGGGGATTCCCCTCCTTGGCTCTTGTCCTGCTGGAAAGAATGGATTCAGACTAGGGACAAGCACAGTGAAAGTGAGGTAGCAGGTTTATTGTGAAATGTACAGGAACCTGCAAGCCTGCACAGAGCTAGTCTGAGTGCCCCGCCTCCTGGGGTTTCAGAGCTTCCATGTTTACAGCAAGCCCCCAGGCTTCCCCTCCTCACCCTTCTCCCAACCTTGGGATTAACATGCAGTTTCAAAGGCTTCCTTTCCCAGATAAACAAAATAGCACACAGAATGTCAAAGGCTCCCTCCAGCTGCTGGTCTTTCTTCTGATCTCTGAAAATCTTACCTGACCTGGCTCAGGACTGCTGAATTCCTGGGTGGGACATGTCCCCCTCCACCTCCCCGCCTTGGTTTGCTGTCTATCCTGCTTAGCAGTGCTGAGAATGAGGAGCCCTGCTCTGTGTGGGACTCAATGAAGAGTCCAGGAGAATGGAAACTGCACGCACTTTGCTCCCTATATCTGAAACAATGCCTCTGTCTTTGCACAGACAGCATACAGACTGAGACCTAAAGAACAACAACAACAACAGCTCGCCATCTTGCAGAGATTGGCGAGTGTCCTAGGCTGAGAAGACACCCACATAAAGTCAAGAGGCCAAAAGGTCTGATATCTTAGGAGAGAAAACCACACTGATACACCACAGTGCACATGTGAGGGTCACTGCTTCTTCTCATTGCCCATACATCACTCTCCAACAGCTGTTCTACTCTGTAACTAGAATCAATAATCTGAGTCTTTTAGTTCCCAGAATCCACCATCTAAAATTTCCCTTTTGAAAATGTGGACATTTGCCCTATTATAAGTTCCTTAGATTACCTACAAGAGGCACAATTTCACTTACAAGATACTTCTGAATTCTAGACCACCATGCATCTAGGCCCTAACTCATTGAAAATGCTAAGAATGCTGTTACTACTTTATTTAATCAATAATGAACTCATAACCAACAAAAAGAATTTTTCTACCTCTTCATTGTCTCATTCATGTTTTCTTCCAAGCTTTAGCTATTTTTAAATTATATATAACTAAAATAATGTGATTATTATTATACAATAGCTTACTTACTTTGAAACTCATTAGAATCAACTTTTACATTACTGAAAATAATACAATTAAGTAATGTGTGGAAGAAATTACATGCATAATTAAATATGCTTTACATAGAAAAGAGTAAGTGAAACACCCAATAGGAACAAAACTGGTAAAATGTCTGGGAATAAACTTAACAAGAATGTGCAAGATCAGTATGAACCGATTCATAACATGCTACCCAGTAAAAGACATCTGAACAGCACCAACCAGGGTAACTCAGTGGCTTGGGTGCCGAGTTGCAGACCTGAACCTCACTGGTTTGATTTCCAGTTGGGGCACGTGCCTGGGTTGAGGGTTAGCTTCTTGGTTGAGGGTGTGTGAGATGGAAACAATTGATGTTTCTCTCTCTGTTTCTCTTTCCAGCTCCAATCCCATCCCTCTAAAAATAAATAAAATCTTTTTTTTTTCAAAAAGACACTTGAACAACAGGAAAGTAACAGCATGTTCTTGGAGAGAAAAATATATAATGATCTCCATTTCCCACAGTTACCTATAAATGTAACATGACCTGGATTAAAATATCAGCAAAAAAATTATTTTTTACCTGAGGACATGCTTATTAACTTCAGAGAGAAGGGAAGGGAAGGAGAGAAACATCGATATGAAAGAGAAACATCAAAGGTTCATCTCCCTACTGGGGACCAAACCCGCAACCTAGGCCTGTGCCCTGACTGGAGCTTGAACTACAACCTTTCGGTTTATGGAATCGTTATGGGAGAAACTCAGTTCTCCTTGCTGACACAGTAAAGAATTACAGATCAGCCAGTCTATTCGTGAGCAAGTAGGGTTGACTAGTGATAGGTTCTCATGGAAGAGAAGGGGCCTTGCCAAGGTTGGGGTGAGAGGCATAGATTCTGGGCAGGGCAAGGTAAGGGTGGCAACAGGCAAGGGCAAGGGTAGCAGGAGCCTCGGGTCCTTGGTCCTGAGGAATTAGGTAGTTGGCAAGATGGGGATGAAGTTACATATCAATTGGTGGGTAAAGGTGGTGCCAGCTTCCATGGGGGATGTGACTACCCAAATGCAGGTATGTGTGGGGGTCTGTTAGCCTGAATCCTTATCTCACTCCAGACCCCATTTGTTCCTCTTGTAAAATAAATACATGACAGAAGCCAGTCGAAGGTGGGGCAGTTACCCAAAATTATTAACGGGCTTTCTGTAAACATTAGGGACTCCCTTGTAAAACAGACAGTGACCAGAGGTAGGCAAGTAACCAAAGTTGTTTTGTGGGCTTTTTCTTTGGGTGCAGTGGACATCCTCCCACCTACCAACCAGACCTTGGAATTAACACACAGTTTCAAAGGATTTCTTTCCCAGACAGTGGGAAAAATACACCGAATTCCAATGCATAGAATTCCCTCCTCCTGTGCTACCATGGTGTTTCTTGTGATGTTCCGAACTCCTGGTACTATTGTGAGATCAGGCTCAGGACAGCTGAGTCAGTGGGTGAGACATGTCTCCCTCCTCCTCCTTGTCTGGGTTTGCTCTCTATCCTACCTAACAGCAAAAGACTCCAACCAACTGAGCCACATTGGCCAGGGCTCAGCAAAATTTTCTAAAAGTGAAACAAGCTCAATTTAAGTTCACCTGTTAAAATAAGTAAGAATTAAAAGGCATATTGTATTATGAAACTATAGTAAGTAAAAGAATAAAGTAATGCCCTGTGAATAGACAGATTGATGAAAAAGAATACAAGGTCCATTAATACATGCATATCAACATGGAAATTGTGTTATGTTTGTTTTTTTGTATTTTTTAATTTATAGATTTATTTTTTTATTTGGAACATCTATCATTTGCCTCTCACATGCTCTCAACTGGGGGCCTGGCCCACAACCTGCCACATGTGGGCACAGGTAATGAGGTTCTTGGTGATTGCAGACAAAGAATTCAACTGAACACACAGAGTTTATAGCAGACAGAGAGAGAGCAGCTTTATTAAGCAATAGTACACTCCATAACCCTAACTCTAACCCTAACCCTACCCCAACCCCAACCCCTAACCCCAACCCCAACCCCAACCCGAACCCGAACCCGAACCCGGATCCTGACCCTGACCCTGACCCTAACCCCTGACCCTGGCCCTAACTCCTGGCCCTAACCCCTGGCCCTGGCCCTAGCCCTGGCCCTAGCCCCAACCCCAACCCTCTAACCCTAATCCTAACCCTAAACCCTAACCAAAAAGCTATTCCCAGATCTAGCCCTAACCTTAAACCTTCCTGTAAACATAGTCATAACACTTACCCTGAACCTTAACCTAGCATAACACTAATGTTAGCGTTAGCCCTAACCCTAACACTGATGCTAACCCTAAAATTAATCATAGCTTTAGGCCCAAGCCCTAGACCTATACCTAGCTCTTGCACTAACCCTAACCCTAACCATAGCCCTAACACTAACCTTAACCCCAATCATAAACCTACTCTGAACCTTAAAACTAACCCTACCCCAAAACCTAACCCTAAACCAAGCCATAATTATAAACCTAATCCTAACCCTAATACTAGCTCCCTCACATTAACCCTACCCCGTGCCTGTGGCAGAATCCAGCCAGCAGACCCTGCCTGTCGTGGCTGATGATGAGAATGAACACACAGGTGAGAACAATCCTGTGGAGGAAAAGTAGCACAGCTACTCTCTGAAGCGAAGAGTGTCTATGGATGCCTCAGCCACTCTCTTAAAGGGAGAGCACACCAACCCTTGCCTAGACAGGCTTTTATTGTTTTCCTTGGGTCTTACATCAGAGAAAGATTTATTATCTATTACATAGAATATTATTGTCTACATTTTAGGTACAATCAAGGAAATGAAAATAACATGCAGAGGGGATTGGCGATGAGCTGATTAGCTCTGTCCTTGGGAAAATTCACACAAGCTTTGGATATCATCTTGAAGAAAGACAATACACGTTTGTTGTTTTACACCAGGGTGATGGAGTTTTAGCAAGAGCAAGCCACAACAGTCTGTATGCATTTTCTAGGCCTCATTTCTATGGGAAAACTGTTTGAAGGTTTGGCTTCTGCCCACCATTTTGCTTCTGTAGGTTTTCCATACAGAGCTGAGTCACATTTACCAGACTAAAATAAACTAGTCCCCTACGTGAGCCCTATCCTTAAGCTTAACCATAATCCGAATATTAACACTAAATATAAACCCAAACCCTAACCCTAAAGGTAACTGTTATCCTAACCCAAATGCCACACCTGACGGTAACCCTAATCCTAGCCATAGACATAACTAAAATCTAATGCTAACAATAACCCTACAGCTAACCCTAACCCTAGTCCTAATCTGAATCCTGACGATAGCTGTAACTGAACACTAAACCTAATAATAACCCTAACCATGAACTGAATACTGACACAACCCTCACCCTAAACCTAACCCTAGCCTTATCCCTAGTCCTAGACCTAGCTCTAAACCTAACACTATCTCAAATCCTAAACCTAACTTTAATTTACTCCTAACCTGTCACTAATCTTAACCCTGGCCATAACTTTAAACTACTTATAACCAAACCCTAACCATGAACCTAATACTAGCTCTGATGTTAACCCTAACCCTCTCCCTATCCCTAAACCTGCCCTAAAACCATGCCTAACTCTAGCCCAAGAGCTATCTTTATCCACAAACCTGACTAAACCCTAAATCTTTCCATAACCGCAGCTTTATCACTAGCCCTAGTCCTAACCCTAACACTAAACCTAGCCCTGGAACTAACCCTACCCCTAACCGTAACTGTAAACCTATTTGTAGCCCTACCTTAATCCTGAATGTAACCTTAACCTAGACCTACACTCATCCCGAGCCCTAACCCTAACTGAAACCCCAACTTTAACCATAACTCCGTCACTAGACCTAGCACTAATCCTAACCTTAACATTCACACTAGCCTTGGCCCTAATCCAAACACTAATGCTTCCATTAACTCAAACCCTAACCCTAACTCTGACTGTAACCCAACCCTATCCATGGCCCTAATTGGAAGCCTACACTTAACTCTAGCCCTATTGCTAACCCTAACTCTAACCCTAACCCTAGCCCTAGCCTAGCCCTAGCCTAAACCTAAACCTAACCCTAGCCTTATCCCTAATCATAACCCTAGCCCTAGCTCTAAGGACAGCCCTAACCCTAACCTTAAACTTAATGCTAACCCAACTCTATCCCTAGCCCTAACCCTAAAAGTACCCCTACCCCTAACCCAAATGCTAATCCTAGATCTAGACCTAGCCTTAGACCTTGCCTTAAACATAGTCCTAATGTCTACCCTAACCATTGATCTGACCCTAACCCTATTGTAAACCAAACCCTAACCCTAGCCCTAACCCTAACCCTAACAGTAGCCCTATTGGTAACCCTAACCCTAGCCCTAGCCCTAGCCCTACTCCAAGCCCTAGACCTACTTACCCCTTGCACTAGCCCTAACCCTAACCATAGCCTTAGCAATGACTCTAACATTAATCATAAACTTACTCCAAACCCTAAAATTAACCATAGCCAAAAACCTTACCCTAAACCACACCATAACCTTAAACAAAATCCTAACCCTAACACTAACCCTCACCTTAAGTCTAACCTAAGCCCTATTCTTACCCCTAACCCAAACCTTAACACTAACTATAAACCAAAACTCTGACACTAAATGTAACCCTATCCTTGATCCAAATGCCAGACCTAACCTTAACTTTAATTCTAGCCCCAGCCATAGCCCTAACCCAACCCCTAACACTTATCCTAACTCATACCCTGACCCTAACCATATCCTAACCCTAAGCCTAGTCATAGCCTTAACCCTAACCATAACCCTAGCCCTAGCCCTAACTCTACCCCTAACCCTAACATTAAACCTAAACCTACCTCACCCTATACCAAACCCATACACTAATCTTAACCATAACCCTACAACTAGCCCTAGCCCTAGCCCAAGACCTAGACCTAAACCCTACTCTAACTCTAACGCTAATCCTAATCCTAGCTTTCACCATAACCCTAACCCTGGTCCTAATCCTAACCCAAACACTAACAATACCTCTAGCCCTGACCCTAATACTAACCCTACCTCTAACTCTAATCCTAGGGTTAGCCCTAATTCTAACCCCAAACCAGCCCTTGCCCTATTCCTAACACTAACCCTAAACTTTACTATAACCCGCAACCCATCCCAACTATAAACTTAATCATAACATTTGCACTCTCCCTGTAGCCACTAGCTCTAGCCATAGCACTAGCCCTTGCCCTTACCCTAACACTTACCCTGACCCTAACAGTATTCTAGCCATAGCCTTAACCTTAAATATAATCCTAACCCTAGCCCTAATCCTAACCATAGCACTAGCTCAAACATTAAACCTAAACCTACCCCTAATCCTAAACCAAATCCATACACTAACCTTCACCATAATCCTAAAACTAGCCCTACCCTAACTTTAGACATAACCCTAGCCCT
>NW_028085650.1:55440-62561 GCF_014824575.4 Sturnira hondurensis | reverse complement strand
TACATGAACACTACACACATTACATGAACATGGCACAGGAGAGGTCATGGGGCAAAAGAAAGGACACAACAGCTGACACTCAAACAGGTAGACTTGCTTTGAGGAAGCTGTATTTCTGTGAGCAATAGGTCATGGGCCCGGTTGGGGTCGGAGAAGGGAAGAGGCTAAGGGCTAGGGGCTAGAGCTAGAGTCAGGATTCAAGGGTCAGGGGTCTGGCAGAGGCTTGGTGATGGGGCTTGGGATAGGGGTTAGGATAAAGGCTAGGGCTTAGGGCTTAGAGCTTTGTGCTTAGGACTTAGGGGCAAGGAGCCAGGGACTAGGAGCCAGGGGTTAGAGGCTAGAAGCCAAGGGATAGGGTTTAGGGTTTACTGCTTAGGGTTTAAGATCAGGGTCAGGGTCAGGGCCAGGGTTAGGGCTAGGGCTAGGGCTGGGCTGGGACTGGGGTTGGTGTTGGGGCTGAGGGCTGGAGTTGGGGCAGGGGCAGGGGTTGAGGGCTGGTGTTGGGGCAGGGGCAGGGGCTGGGGCTGAAGTTTGGGCTGGGGCTTGGGATTGGGCTCAGGCGGGGGTGGGGCTGCAGCTGGGGCTTGGGTTCCGTCTGGGGCTAGGGTGTAGCTTGGGGCTAGGGTTGGGGCTGGGGCTGGTTCTGGGGCTGGTGCTGGAGATAGGGATGGGATTCAGGTTCCGGCTGGGGCTAAGGCTGGGGCTAGGGAGGGGCTGGGGCTGGGGCAGGAGCAAGGGAAGGGGCTGGGGGTGGGGAAGGGGTTTGGATTCAGCCTGGAGCTAAGGCTGGTTCTGGGGCTAGGGGCCAGGGTATAGGGATGTAGGATTAGGGTCAGGGTCCCGGTCAGGGTCTGGGCTAGGGAGAGGGTTAGGGTTAGGGCTGGGGCTAGGGGCTAGGGGCTAGGGCTTAGGACTTGGGGTTAGGGGCTAGGGTTAGGGTTTGGGTTTGGGTTTGGGTTTGGTTTGGGTTTGGGGCTGGGCCTGGGGCTGGGGCTAGGGTTTAGGGTTTAGGGCTAGGGCTAGCACCTAGGGGGCTAGGTGGCTAGGGGTCTAGGGCTAGGGCTACGGTTATGTCTAAAGTTAGGGATAGGGATAGTTTTAGGATTATGGTGAAGGTTAGTGTATGGATTTGGTTTAGGATTAGGGGTAGGTTTAGGTATAATGTTTGAGCTAGTGCTATGGTTAGGATTAGGGCTAGGGTTAGGATTATGTTTAAGGTTAAGGCTATGGCTAGAATACTATTAGGGTCCGGGTAAGTGTTAGGGTAAGGGCAAGGGCTAGTGCTATGGCTAGAGCTAGTGTTAGGACTAGTGCTAGGGCTAGTCCTAGGGTTTGGGTTAGGGTTAGGGTTGGTGCTGGGTTTAGGGCATTGACTAGGGCTCTGTCTATGGCTACAGGGAGAGTGCAAATGTTATGATTAAGTTTATAGTTGGGATGGGTTGCGGGTTAGAGTAAAGTTTAGGATTAGTGTTAGGAGTAGGGCAAGGGCTGGCTTGGGGTTAGCATTAGGGCTAACCCTAGGGTTAGAGTTAGAGGTAGGGTTAGTGTTAGGGTCAGGGCTAGAGGTATTGTTAGTGTTTGGGTTAGGATTAGGACCAGGATTAAGGTTATGGTGGAAGCTAGGATTAGGATTAGCGTTAGAGTTAAGGTAGGGTTTAGGTCTAGGTCTTGGGCTAGGGCTAGGGCTAGTTGTAGGGTTATGGTTAAGATTAGTGTATGGGTTTGGTATAGGGTGAGGTAGGTTTAGGTTTAATGTTAGGGTTAGGGGTAGAGTTAGGGCTAGGGCTAGGGTTATGGTTAGGGTTAAGGCTATGACTAGGCTCAGGGTTAGGATATGGTTAGGGTCAGGGTATGAGTTAGGATAAGTGTTAGGGGTTGGGTTAGGGCTATATGGCTGGGGCTAGGTTTAGAGTTAAGGTTAGGTCTGGCATTTGGATCAAGGTTAGGGTTACATTTAGTGTCAGAGTTTCGGTTTATAGTTAGTGTTAAGGTTTGGGTTAGGGGTAAGAATAGGGCTTGGGTTAGACTTAAGGTGAGGGTTAGTGTTAGGGTTAGGATTTTGTTTAAGGTAATGGCTTGGTTTAGGGTAAGGTTTTTGGCTATGGTTAATTTTAGGTTTTGAAGTAAGTTTATGATTAATGTTAGGGTCAGTGCTAAGGCTATGGTTAGGGTTAGGGCTAGTGCAAGGGGTAGGTAGTCTAGGGCTTGGAGTAGGGCTAGGGCTAAGGTCAGGGTTACCAATAGGGCTACTGTTAGGGTTAGGGTTATGGTTTGGTTTACAATAGGGTTAGGGTCAGATCAATGGTTAGGGTAGACATTAGGACTATGTTGTGTTTTTTTTTAATTTTATTTATTTATTTATCTTTAGAGGGGAAGGAGAGAGGGAGAGAGGCATCAATGTATGGTTGTCTTTCGCGCATCCCCTGCTGGGAGTTGGCCTGCAGGAAACTGGACTACAACCCAGGCATGTGCCCTGACTGGGAATCAAACCGCGATCCTCTGGTTCGCAGGCCAGGACTATGTTTAAGGCAAGGTCTAAGGCTAGGTCTAGATCTAGGATTAGCATCTGGGTTAGGGGTAGGGGTACTTTTAGGGTTAGGGCTAGGGATAGAGTTGGGTTAGCATTAAGTTTAAGGTTAGGGTTAGGGCTGTCCTTAGAGCTAGGGCTAGGGTTAGGATTAGGGATAAGGCTAGGGTTATGTTTAGGTTTAGGGCTAGGGCTAGGGCTAGGGTTAGGGTTAGAGTTAGGGTTAGCAATAGGGCTAGAGTTAAGTGTAGGCTTCCAATTAGGGCCATGGATAGGGTTGGGTTACAGTTAGAGTTAGGGTTAGGGTTTGGGTTAATGGAAGCATTAGAGTTTGGATTAGGGCCAAGGCTAGTGTGAATGTTAAGGTTAGGATTAGTGCTAGGTCTAGTGATGGAGTTATGGTTAAAGTTGGGGTTTCGGTTAGGGTTAGGGCTTGGGCTGAGTGTAGGGCTAGGTTAAGGTTACATTCAGGAGTAAGGTAGAGCTACGAATAGGTTTACAGTTACGGTTAGGGGTAGGGTTAGTTCCAGGGCTAGGTTTAGTGTTAGGGTTAGGACTAGGGCTAGTGATAAAGCTGCGGTTATGGAAAGATTTAGGGTTTAGTCAGGTTTGTGGATAAAGATAGCTCTTGGGCTAGAGTTAGGCATGGTTTTAGGGCAGGTTTAGGGATAGGGAGAGGGTTAGGGTTAACATCAGAGCTAGTATTAGGTTCATGGTTAGGGTTTGGTTATAAGTAGTTTAAAGTTATGGCCAGGGTTAAGATTAGTGACAGGTTAGGAGTAAATTAAAGTTAGGTTTAGGATTTGAGATAGTGTTAGGTTTAGAGCTAGGTCTAGGACTAGGGATAAGGCTAGGGTTAGGTTTAGGGTGAGGGTTGTGTCAGTATTCAGTTCATGGTTAGGGTTATTATTAGGTTTAGTGTTCAGTTACAGCTATCGTCAG
This sequence comes from Sturnira hondurensis, assembly GCF_014824575.4. Classification (NCBI taxonomy): domain Eukaryota; kingdom Metazoa; phylum Chordata; class Mammalia; order Chiroptera; family Phyllostomidae; genus Sturnira; species Sturnira hondurensis. The sequence continues at coordinate 59,092 of NW_028085650.1, read as the reverse complement.
GATTCAGATTAGGACTAGGGTTAGGGTTAGCTGTAGGGTTATTGTTAGCATTAGATTTTAGTTATGTCTATGGCTAGGATTAGGGTTACCGTCAGGTGTGGCATTTGGGTTAGGGTAACGGTTACCTTTAGGGTTAGGGTTTGGGTTTATATTTAGTGTTAATATTCGGATTATGGTTAAGCTTAAGGATAGGGCTCACGTAGGGGACTAGTTTATTTTAGTCTGGTAAATGTGACTCAGCTCTGTATGGAAAACCTACAGAAGCAAAATGGTGGGCAGAAGCCAAACCTTCAAACAGTTTTCCCATAGAAATGAGGCCTAGAAAATGCATACAGACTGTTGTGGCTTGCTCTTGCTAAAACTCCATCACCCTGGTGTAAAACAACAAACGTGTATTGTCTTTCTTCAAGATGATATCCAAAGCTTGTGTGAATTTTTCCAAGGACAGAGCTAATCAGCTCATCGCCATTCCCTCTGCATGTTATTTTTATTTCCTTGATTGTACCTAAAAGGTAGACAATAATATTCTATGTAATAGATAATAAATCTTTCTCTGATGTAAGACCCAAGGAAAACAATAAAAGCCTGTCTAGGCAAGGGTTGGTGTGCTCTCCCCTTAAGAGAGTGGCTGAGGCATCCATAGACACTCTTCCCTTCAGAGAGTAGCTGTGCTACTTTTCCTCCACAGGATTGTTCTCAGCTGTGTGTTCATTCTCATCATCGGCCACGACAGGCAGGCTCTGCTGGCTGGATTCTGCCACAGGCTCGGGGTAGGGTTAATGTGAGGGGGCTAGTATTAGGGTTAGGCTTAGGTTTATAATTATGGCTTGGTTTAGGGTTAGGTTTTGGGGTAGGGTTAGTTTTAAGGTTCAGAGTAGGTTTATGATTGGGGTTAAGGTTAGTGTTAGGGCTATGGTTAGGGTTAGGGTTAGTGCAAGAGCTAGGTATAGGTCTAGGGCTTGGGTCTAAAGCTATGATTAATTTTAGGGTTAGCATCAGTGTTAGGGTTAGGGCTAATGCTAACGTTAGTGTTATGCTAGGTTAAGGTTCAGGATAAGTGTTACGACTGTTTACAGGAAGGTTTAAGGCTAGGGCTAGATCTAGGAATAGCTTTTTGGTTCGGGTTAGGGTTTAGGGTTAGGGGTTAGGGTTAGAGGGTTGGGGTTGGGGAAGGGGCTGGGGCTGGGGCTAGGGCTAGGGCCAGGGCTAGGGCCAGGGCCAGGGGTTAGGGCCAGGGTTAGGGTCAGGGTCAGGGGTTAGGGTCAGGGTCAGGATCCGGGTTCGGGTTCGGGTTGGGGTTGGGGTTGGGGTTGGGGTAGGGTTAGGGTTAGAGTTAGGGTTATGGAGTGTACTATTGCTTAATAAAGCTGCTCTCTCTCTCTGTCTGCTATAAACTCTGTGTGTTCAGTTGAATTCTTTGTCTGCAATCACCAAGAACCTCATTACCTGTGCCCACATGTGGCAGGTTGTGGGCCAGGCCCCCAGTTGGGAGCATGTGAGAGGCAAATGATAGATGTTCCAAATAAAAAAATAAATCTATAAATTAAAAAATACAAAAAACCAAACATAACACAATTTCCATGTTGATCTGCATGTATTAATGGACCTTGTATTCTTTTTCATCAATCTGTCTATTCATAGGGCATTACTTTATTCTTTTACTTACTGTAGTTTCATAATACAATATGCCTTTTAATTCTTACTTATTTTAACAGGTGAACTTAAATTGAGCTTGTTTTACTCTAAAATATTTTGCTGAGCCCTGGCCAATGTGGCTCAGTTTGCTGGAGCCTTGTCCTGTTAGGGAGGATAGAGAGCAAACCCAGACAAGGAGGAGGAGGGAGACATGTCTCACCCACTGACTCAGCCGTCCTGAGCCTGATCTCACAATAGTACCAGGAGTTCGGAACATCACAAGAAACACCATGGTAGCACAGAAGGCGGGAATTCTATGTATTGGAATTCGGTGTATTTTTCCTACTGTCTGAGAAAGAAATCCTTTGAAACTGTGTGTTAATTCCAAGGTCCAGTTGGTAGGTGGGAGGATGTCCACTGCGCCCAAAGAAAAAGCCCACAAAACAACTTTGGTTACTTGCCTACCTCTGGTCACTGTCTGTTTTACAAGGGAGTCCCTAATGTTTACAGAAAGCCCGTTGGTAATTTTGGGTAACTGCCCCAGCTTCGACTGGCTTCTGTCACGTACTTATTTTACAAGAGGAACAAATGGGGTCTGGAGTGAGATAAGGATTCAGGCTAACAGACCCCCACACATACCTGCATTTGGGTAGTCACGTCCCCCATGGAAGCTGGCACCACCTTTACCCACCAACTGATATGTAACTTCACCCCCATCTTGCCAACTACCTAAGTCCTCAGGACCAAGGACCCGAGGCTCTTGCTACCCTTGCCCTTGCCTGTTGCCACCCTTACCTTGCCCTGCCCGGAATCTATGCCTTCCTCCCCCACCTTGGCAAGGCCCCTTCTCTTCCATGAGAACCTATCACTAGTCAACCCTACTTGCTCACGAATAGACTGGCTGATCTGTAATTGTTTACTGTGTCAGCAAGGAGAACTGAGTTTCCCCCATAACGATTCCATAAACCGAAAGGTTGTAGTTCAAGCTCCAGTCATGGCACAGGCCTAGGTTGCGGGTTTGGTCCCCAGTTGGGGAGACGACCCTTTGATGTTTCTCTTTCATATCGATGTTTCTCTCCTTCCCTTCCCTTCTCTTCTCTCTGAAGTCAATAAGCATGTCCTCAGGTAAAAAATAATTTTTTCTGCTGACATTTTAATCTAGATCAAGTTACATTTATAGGTAACTGTGGGAAATGGAGATCATTATATATTTTTCTTTTTTTTCTTTTTTTTATAAATAAATCAAAAGCTTTATAATAAATAACAAACTAAGAAGCAGTTGCATATAATTTACAGACATAGAATGTTATAGAAATCCCAGACATCATAATAATTATTGGAATTAGAACTATTTTTAATGATAACTAATTAAAAACACATTGAAATTTTATAAAATTATAATTGGACATTCTCCTATCTCTGCTTCTTTTTTTAAAATATATTTTATTGATTATACCATTACAGTTGTTCTATTCCCCCCCTTCATTCCCCTCCACCCGCACACTCCCTCCCCCACCCTTCTCCCCCCCTTAGTTTATAACCATGTGTCTCAAGTTCTTTAGGTTCTATATTTCCCCCACTATTCTCACCCTCCCCCCTATCTATTTTCTACCTACCATCTATGCTATTTTCTGTGCCTTCTCCCCCCTTCTCCTCCTCCAACCCCCCTGTTTCTAACCCTCCATGTGTTCTTCATTTCTATGGTTCCACTCCTGGATCTAGCTGTCCTCTTGGTTTGCTTTTGTTTTAGGTGTGGTTGTTAATAACTGTGCGTTTGCTGTCCTTTCACTGTTCATATTTTTCATCATCTCTTGCTTATATAAGTCCCTTTAGCATTTCATATAATAAGGGCTTGGTGATGATGAACTCCTTGAACTTGACCTTATCTGAGAAGCACTTTATCTGTCCTTCCATTCTAAATGAAAGTTTTGCTGGATAAAGCAATCTTGGCTGTAGGTCTTTGGATTTCATGACTTGGAATACTTCTTTCCAGCCCCTTCTTGCCTGTAAGGTCTCT